>NC_142935.1:43727481-43734981 GCF_046866305.1 Octopus bimaculoides | reverse complement strand
GAACTGTAAAGTTCCATGATGGTTCCGTGATGGTTTCAGGTAATTGTCTCCATGTTGGAACGACTATTTTCACTTCCATTTACACTGTGATATTTTCATGTCTTGTTTCTCGTACTCAGTTTTTATATATTGCGTTTTTATAAATTTGTCCCTGTAATCTCTACTCGTTTTGTGTATCCATGGTACTTGATGTAAACAGATGTAAACGAACGATTGTCTGCGCCTCGAGTGGGTCAGGACACCAGGATTGTATTAGTACGTTCAGTACCTTTTCAGGGAAAGTCATGTTATTTAGTACTTGAAACTAGAATTGTATTTTAGATGCATGAGGAGACCATGTGCGGTTAGTCCATAAGAGAATGAATGCGAAATCATAGAATACCTGCTCAATAATACCTACTGGATCTTCTGAATACGCCAATGTAGAAATGAACAATCAGTATATGTTTTTTAGACTCTAGTTAGATAGAGAGTTATCTAGGTTCTCAATTGGAGTTAATGAAGAAATGAACGTTGCCTTCAACCACAATTGTCTAAAAGTAGATGGTTAAATGCTCCTCATCTCAGGAAACATGAAAAATTTCACCCGAAGTCCATCACTTGCTGATAGATTTACCTACTAAGAATAATGGTAGATGACAGGAGAAAAAAGAAAAAACACTTATGGCAGCATCAATCCTCAGAGAGCTTCTGTCCTCTGCCAAACGTTCTTTAGAATTGTAGCTCATTCATTCAGGAACACCACCGTATGTCTGCTGAATGTAGCCTGTAACGCAGAGGAAATTATTTAAGAGAAATAAGTCAAATCTGTGGGTGAAAACATGAACACCAACTTAAAATCATACACGGGATTGACTGAATGACCCTTTAACTGAAGTTATTTCGACCACGACTCATTTAGAAACATCAAAAAACGGAATACTACTAAACTTGTAAGCTACATCAAACAATTAAAAGAAAATTGGTACAGACTGTGATAACAGCTGAAGAATCGCAGACTATAGAAGAACGCAAGTCAGAAATGAAGGCTCTGCACAGTAAACTGAAGCGTAATTCTAACAAAATCGTGGGAAACAAGCACCTCCACAGAAAAACAGAGCAATGCACCCTTTGTATAGGTGAAAGAAAATTCATACTCGGATGCTGGAAAACGACACCATCGGTCTTATATGCCCCTATTAAAGTATTAGTGCACACGCCTTTTGTGTTTCTCCAAGTAAAGCCACCTGTTTTTCCGTTCTTCTCTGCAATTCTTGTCTTTTTCCTTCTCTTTCTTCCTTCATGGCACCCCCCCCGCTTTCTCCATCTCTTTCTTCCTTCATCGCTCCCCCTTTCTCCGGCACTTCCTACTCGCTCTTTTCTCGCTTTCTGTCTTTCTGTCTTTCTCTGCCTTTCTTTTCACATTTCTCTTCGACTTTTTCGACTATTCCCTGTCTTTTATTCCTGCTTTTCCTCCTCCTTCCTTTTTTTTATCTCTCATCATTTTTCTCCAGCTTTCTACTCCTACCTCTCTACCTCCTCAGTTATCTTCTTAAGCAATCATATATATACGAAAGCATGTATGTGTTTATGCATATACATATTCATAAATTCATTTGTATGTGATTGTGTGTGTGATGTATATGTGCTTTTATATATCTATATGTGTTTTATACATTTTCTTATACACAAAATACGCATTATGCATATTAGCTATATATATAAATATATGTATGTATGTATGTATGTATGTATGTGTGTGTGTGTATGTATGTATGTATGTATGTGTGTGTGTATGTATGTATGTATGTATGTATGCATGTATGTATGTATGCATGTATGTGCGAATACTTCCATATGCATTGGCTGCATTTGTAAAAAGTAGTTTGCATTATGCTATTATTCTAAACCTCATTCTTACGGTAATCACTGTTGAAGAAAAAATCAATGCAATTGAATATTCATACGAAGAACTCCCATAAAGATTTCACGCTCTGTATTCTCATATAGAATCTTACAAAAATGGAATGCTGACACTTATTTATATCACCAGCTTTTGTTAATAGCAATGTAATTACGGCAAAGATAATATGGAGTTTTGTCATTGAAATACTGGGAATTTTTTAACGAAAAACAACTATTTCGCTCAAATCTGTTATTCATTTTCTCTCGATTCAGCAGTTAATATTTCTTTTTTGGAGAACTGGATCTCGAAGCACTTAAAGGTATGAATAATAACATGTAAATTTTGGGTTGAAAAATCCATTAGATAAAAAAAATTCGAAGTTTGCCTATGTAACACGATTCCACACCTCCTGTAGACGTAACTAATATCATAATAGGATATGTGGGTTCATGTCCCAGTCAACCTTCGAATTAATACAAAAGGGGTTTTTGAACCCAGTATTTACATGCCATTATTTAGAGTTTTATGTGCTTCGGGATCCACTCTTCCAAAACAGAATTATTTCATGTTGTCTCGAAACTTATAAAATTCTTATGACGGCAACTGTCAATCTTTATATTATTATATTTTGGTGTACCAGCCATGCACTTAACTCACCTTTAATGCCTGTCTCTGATTGATTCAAATTCTGTATTTGTATATGCTAGAAGTTGCTACTTGTTGATAATATATTAAGTGGTTTATTTTATATTTAATGTCTTTCACTGAAGTACTGAAAGTAACTATCAGTTATATAGTTACTGACAATGACTTGTTAGTGATGTGTTGCTTTAAAGCCCTGTGTAGTGGTTAGAAACTCAGATCTGAAGATAAAAGGTATTCTCAGAAGTGCCATATGCCACAGGTCGATCCAGCTGAGACACTTCTGGAGTGCACCTTCCCACGTCATCCACTGGTCCTGTTGGCTCTACTGTACTATCTTCAGGATTCGTATTGCATCTTCTTCCTTTTCTAAAATCAGACCTTTACTTATCTTTCCTTGGTCTCTGACCATCTTTCCATTTTTGTTACGCCCAGACCATGCTTATTGACCTGAGTGTGTCCCATTATTTCTCTGATAGTAAGGCTTTCCTTTACTGTATCCGTTGCCTCCTGGACTTTTCATTTTCTGTCTGTCCTCACCTTGGGCCAGATCAACCTTATAATATGGGTGCAATGTCGAATAATGCTATTTTCAGATATAAACGTGCCTCAAAATGGCATATGTGATCGCATACTGTGTGAAATAGTGATTCATGACTGTCCAGGTCCAGTTCGCCGCTCAAGAAGTCAATGAAGCGCAGTGGACAGATTTCGTTGACTACAGTCTTGAACATAGTTATCCGGTATGGTTGCAGTCTAATGCTGAAAACCATCAAAAGGGTAAAAATATTTACACACAGACGCAGATAGCACTTTGTGCCCCGTGATCCATAGATCCCTCACACCACTTTTGCTATGCCAGTGAAATCCTGTCGGTCTGTCGGTCAATATATTTATATGTATATGCATATATATATATATATATATATATATATATATATATATATATATATATATATACTACACTATACCACACAACACATCACATCACAACACACCACCACGCACACACCAGCACTGACCAATTCCCATCCCCACATTTTCACATACACACACGTACACATACACATACACACACGTACACGTCAAGATCACCAGCCCTCTTTTACACGCACATACGTACTCTCTTACACGCACACGCACCTTCGTTTTGGGATCACTACTACTTTGTTATCTCCTCTTCTTCTTAACTCTCCTGTGTGACCCTTCTGTCCGGCGTTCACCATGATAGATCGCTAACCACTACACACATTTTTTCTCTGCTTGTTTCTCTGCTTGTTTCTTTCTGAGTTCCTTTCTGTGGAAGAGCATAGGCTCGAAACGTTAAAGACTTTTTCAATTCCCGAGCGTTATACTAATACATTTGTTTGTTTTCTTCACCACCTGTCTTCGTCTTTTGTTTTTTCTTGTGAATTCTCCCTATTACACCCATACATACGTACACACAGATATATGTATGTATGTATGTATATATATATATATATATATATATATATATATATATATATATATATATATATATATATATATATATATATATATATATATATATATATATATATATATATATATTAATTATGTTTCTCTACGTTGTAAACGCAAACTGAATATTTCCTTGCTTGGTAGTGTAAAAGGTCTAATTTGGATGGTTGAATGTTGGAGAGCCACTTTGGTGCAATGTTGTCTCCGTTGCTTAGATTGCCACGATATGCATATTTCGTGCCGTACAAGTCATTTCCCGCATTCTTTCCCCACCCTGAATGAGTCTTTAAAA
This sequence comes from Octopus bimaculoides, assembly GCF_046866305.1. Classification (NCBI taxonomy): domain Eukaryota; kingdom Metazoa; phylum Mollusca; class Cephalopoda; order Octopoda; family Octopodidae; genus Octopus; species Octopus bimaculoides. Next base: position 43,730,680 of record NC_142935.1, on the reverse strand, counting down.
CTATGTATTGTAATCTAATTTTATAGATGTATTCGTATGCCCTATACATCGCTTATATTTGTTATGTATGTGCATGTGTGTATGTGTCTATGTATGCATGTATATTAATATACATATCAATTTAATACACAACAAAAAGAGCTACTAATAGTTTCATACTTTTATGATAGTTTAACTAAACTTATTTGTAAAATACGCCATGTATGTCGAAGCAACTTTTCAGGCCCTTTTTAGGGACAGTGCGAAAATGACAGAAAAAAGCGAAAAGAATGTTGATGCAAAAATGGAATGAGAAGAAAGAAATGAGAGCATGAAAAGACCCCCCACCATATATATATATATATATATATATATATATATATATATATATATATATATATATATATATATATATATATATATATATATATATATACACGCTGTAATATCCTGACATTATCTACGAAGAAAATGACATGATATGAAAATTAGCATTTTAAAATTCCACTAAATCAGAAATAACTGTTGTCTACGGTGACATAGGATACGATCCTTTCATCGCCGGTTTGTTGTCTGCATTTCTGTCGTTTTATCCTGTGAAATTCATCGATTGGAGCGCTCCTGCTGTGTAAGGACTTAACGAAACCAATCTACGACCATTATCTCTTGCCATAAAATACACACATAGGTATATAGAAAGATACATACAAACATACATACATACTTACATTCAGGCATACATACACACATGCAAACATGGATCCATGTGAATGGATGTATGCACGTCTGTGTGTGTTTGTGTGTTTGTGTGATGTGATGTGATTTTATACATCATTCATTTTAGTCCAACTATCATTAAATCTAGCCATTTCCGTTCAACTTTTCATTTCCGGTAAACCAGCCATTGTAATTTCTTTATGGAGAGGAGGAGGCAGTTGTATTTTTGTATTAATTTTTTTTGAGACATTACGGTTGTTGATCTATATTTTTACTTAGTTTAAATTCTTCCATTACTTTTTAGCTAGTTTTTTATTTTATGTCTGATAGTGGTGGCGGCATCATTAGAAGTTCTTGGTCGTCAACATGGTGGTAGTGATACAGGTGATGCTAGAAATAGCAGTGGTGGTGATGATAGTGGTGGTGTTGGTGGTTGTGGCAGATATTGGCAATCAAGAGTATATAAGGAGATGCATTTCTATACATATTCGTGCATATATTTATGTAATATATACATTGTTGTGTACATGTACGAATTTGCGTTTATGTGTATATAGGCCTGCATTAATGTATGTTAAATATAATAATATACATATGTACCTGCATGTACCTGCACACATACACACGCACATATTCAGACACACACACTCTCACACACTCACTCACACACATGCACACACATACATAACTTGATGCAGTCGTTGCTGAGTGGTTAAGAAATTTGTTTTACACTTATGACATCTCAGGATCAATCGCACACCAGAGCATCTCCGACAAGCGCTTTTGAGCTTTGTGTAACATAGATATAAGAGAAACTGAGTAGAAAACTGTCAGATTGTTTCTACCTGTAATTCGAAGGTCCAGCCTTGATCTCTCTGAGAGTTAGGTGAAGGATACATTAGTCCTGGGAATACTCAACCACTTCGAATGCTAATTCAATCAGTAAGTCGTCCATTAGATCGAACGTCTGGATTACCTTACAACGAAATAGTGGGACTGTCTCTCATAGATGTATATCTGTGTGTATGTGTGGGTGTGTATGCGTGCGTGTGTGCGCATATATTATTTATATGTGTGCGTGCATGTGTATACATGAATATATATATATGAGTGTTTATGTGTGCGGGTGTAGATGTTCATAAACGTGTGTACACACATACACACACACACAATATATATATATATACACACACACACACATATATATATATATATACATACACATACAATATATATATATATATATATATATATATATATATATATATATATATATATATATATATATACATGTGTTTATGTATGTATGTATGTATGTATGTATGTATATATGTATGGGGAAGCAATAATATCGAAAATGGCCGAAATTGCGTTTGACCCTCTGGCAGATAACTGATGAGGAGTTGGTGACCTTCTGTATTTTCTGTTAATCTGTGTGTTTAATATATGTTCGTTTGTTTATTTACAATACGTTTTTTTTAAAAATTATATAAACTTTCCGTTTTCGAATATATATGTTTGTTTGTTTATAATTTCAGCTTAGAGCTGCGGCCATGCTGATGCACCGCCGTGATATATGTATATATATATATATATTCGTTTATATTTAAATAAAGGGCAACGATAATATCCCCCAAAAATAATATCGTTGGTAGCCGCGAGCGTACAGCCATATAAACAAATTAATAAATATATCTAATATAAATATATAATATATATATATGTGTGTGTGGGTGTGTGAGGGTACTACAGAAGCATATGCTTCGCTAAAAATAGAAGTCAAAATACTTCTGAGCTACAGAAGAAGCACAAAATTAATACAGGCATAATTTGCCTATACGGCTGTACTCTTGCGGCCACCAACGATATTATCTTTAAGAACAGTATCGTTCTTATATTTATTTATAAGTAATTTCATTGAATTCGTTTGTTTCAATGGTGTTCGACCACTCAAATGAATTTACAGGCATCGTTGGGGCAAATTCTGGTAGTCGTCCCAAGCAGATTTGACTGATGAAATTCAGGATCCTTTGGCGCTAAATTCGAAATTATGCATCCTTGACGGAGGTAGGACGCTATTCTTGTTTACTAATTTTTTTTTTCTTCCTATCATACCTGTATTAATTTTGTGAATCTTCTGTGGCTTAGAAGTCTTTGACTTCTATTTTTAGCGAAGCAGGTGCTTGTGTAGTACACTGGTATTTAGACAGACAGACAGATAGATAGATAGATAGATAGATAGATAGATAGATAGATAGATAGATAGATAGATAGCCAGAGTATAAGTAAATTCAAGAAAAAGTACTCAATCCAGTGAGTAATAAATTTCTATTTACTACATAACCAAAAGAGCTACTAATAGATTCATGCTTTTATGGTACTTTAACTAAGCACCATTTTTCATCTTCGCAGTTTGTCCAAGACGTCTGAGCGCTCAGTGAATCCTTGTTCCTACGAAACCTCTAACCCCCACTGTCTTTACAGGAAGGCACATTGTCTCCGA
>NC_142935.1:43709981-43724981 GCF_046866305.1 Octopus bimaculoides | reverse complement strand
AACTTATGAGAATCTGAGTCGTGAACAAATATTCTAAGAGGAAGTGGAATTACCATTCTATGGGCAGAAACGTGAGAGTGTCGGATAAAAAATCTGCGGCATTTATTCTAGCTCTTTGCATCCTGAGTTGAGGTTCCCTTAAGGCCGCATTTACTTTTCATCGTCTCAGAATCAATAAAATAAAGTAGCAAACAATGTTGGAATCGTTTTCTTTCTCTACCGTTCTATCCTACCTTTGCTTGTCTGTCTATTTGCCTCTCCGCCTATTTGTTTGTCTATCAGTCTCCGTCTATTTGTCTGTCTTTTTGTGTGCTCGGTTTCCAATGTGTCTGTTTGTCTGTTTGTCTGTCTGTCTGTTTGTCTGTCTGTCTGCTCTCTCTCTCTCTCACACACACACACACATACACACACGTGCAGACGTGCAGAATGGGCTCATGTCTCTCTGGTGATTTTCATTTACATGAGGATGGCAGCCTCTCAAAAATGCTCTATAATATAAAAGATTTGATTTCTTTTCATTAAAATTAATTCGCTTAACAAACCAAAAAAAAAACAAAAAAAACTAAAGAAAACTTTTGCAATCTGGAGACATACATCAACTGAGAGACCGATGCGCAACGCAGCATAGGATGAATTACAGTAAGAAAAAAAAAAAAGAAACTCGACTTACCGAACATCTTTGTTTCATATCACCTCTATGTATTTAAACTACTGCACTTCCTCTGTTTATCAATAATTCTTTCTTCGAATGGTGACTCTCGAAGCATTTAAAGTTATAAATATTGAGTTAAAACCCCTTCGGATCGAAAAATTCGAAGGTTGCTCGTGGGACATGAATTCACATCTGTAAACATTAAAATTAATCATCCTTCATATTAGCAGGGTCGATAAAATATCCACCAGAGAAATCCACTCACCCATCCTCCAAAATCTGTATCTCCGTGCCAAAGTAGGACTTGATGAAGCCCTGAATCTATCCTCATATTGTCCCTCTAGTAGCTCAGCAGCAGAACTAAACACACTCTCTAGAATCTTCCTGAGTATAGACCACAAGAGTCAATATGAAAGTATCCATGAAATCTCTTGCTCTACTCAATATGACAGAGGAATCTAATACAATCCTTGCAGACATTTAATGCCTGACCAAATAGACAATTGGAAAAGCTCCTATTTAGTTCCTCAGCCTGTATAATATTACATTTAAAAACCACACCCCAACAAGCACCGTATCTCTATTAAAGTAAACACTAACCAGAGAGAGTAGGGAGAGAGAAGAGTGGTAGGGAGGCCGTTAATTTCTGTTTAGTACATACTCACAGATAAACAGCCTAATATTATTAAAATAAGTTCCAAAGTGAACAGGAAAAGAGACAGTTTTTGTTTAGACACTAACGCATTCAAGGTGGCAACCAAATCTTTGAACCTATTTATTGTGTATCATTATTTATCATTATTTTTTAATAGTGAGGATCACTATATATAAGTTCTAAAACATATAAAAGATAAAATACTAAATTATAATAACGAGATGAAAATATTAAAAAAACCATAGTGTTGATTGAAGGTATGTTTATATTGGAAACCATTTACGTCCACAGCTTAAAAATCGATTTCTTCTAGAAAGTAAAGCTATACTGAAATATATGAAATCTCTCTCGGATAATAATGGACTTTTTACAGCGCTATATCATTCAAGGCATTTTTTAATATTCGAACCTGTTACTAGTAAAATGCATATCAGGTTTTAAGCTAAGAGGTAAATTAGTGTTAACATGGAACACTAAAAAACTAAAAATTAATAAAACAGGCCAAAGGATGTGTTTGCTTTTTTGCTGACCTCATCAGCGAAATATAGTCTCCATCGTAGTCGTATAATTAGAATTGCAAAATCATTAAGTAAATGTATAAAATGGTATATTGGTAAAGCGGAAAAAATGTAAAATTGTTTAGGACATAAATTGGTTTTAGGAAATTTGATTAACGAACCGAAGATAAAAAATATCAAAATGGCATATAGTCATTTTCACAAAAGCGAGTGATTTTCATATATATATATATATATATATATATATATATATATATATATATATATATATATATATATATGTAAGAAGCAACATAATAATCAAAAGCCATATGAACAAGTAAATATTATAAATAAAAAATACGCTCAGTGAACCAAAGAAAAATAGAAACTGTGGAAGCAAGAAATAATGGTTTTCAATAAATAAGCTTTAAAAAGTAGAACAACAAAAACAAAAGATATAAAGAAGAAAATAGAACTTTGTAAACCCTTAAACGCTTCAAACAAAGCAAACTGTCGTGATAAAACAACATTAGAAACTAAGTAATTAAACAAACAATTGCAGACGACGCTCTAATAAATACAACATAGCAAAAAGAGCACCCAGAGAGACCAACGGACACAGACAAGAGGCATAAACAAAATATCATATCCAAACGAAGGAATATGAGAATAATAGAAATATCGAATTATTGTAGTTCCCGTCTGATGATCACTGTGGCATGAGACTCGAGTAGTGAGAAAAGTATTACGATTAAAGAAACTATATATATGGCTTTAATCGTGTGAGTGTCTTTAACGATGTGTGCCTGATTCCTGGAACGAGGGGCTTGTTGCATTCTACAGCCAGTCAATTTATTTTATGCAGCTCCAGTCTACTCAGCTGAAAAGAGGTATCAGTCAAGTGCTGGTGCATGCCTTTCTTTCTCTCATTGTTATATCTTCGATGTTCTTTTATGTTGATGTTAGGAGAGCAATTCTTGCGAATTACGTTTGTGGTTACACCACATAAAGGAAGTCAACACATGATCGAGTAGGACAACTTCCAAAACTCCATATAAACATTCCGAAAGTTTAAGATCTACCGGAGTGAGAATTTGTTTTGAGTGGATAAAGTTTTTCATAGCACAGAGACCGCTTTTCGCCGGAATAATTTATAAAATCAGTGGCACAGCAGAGGTTGAGACAACTAGAAACCCACTGCACTTCAGTTTACGAGTACGTTCGCCTAGTAGAAAGTGCTAACAGGAAATTGGGGCCTTTCTTTACCAACGTTTCACATGCTAGTTGACATATAGCTTGGACTTTAACAGTGATACTACTCCATATCAGAGTACACCGGGCAATATAATGGTTAAAATGTTGTTCCACACTCCCCAATACTTTGGGACTCTCGTACCAAGGTTTCACTAATACATGCAGTTTAAAGTCATACCCAGGTTTTATATATATATATATATATATATATATATATATATATATATATATATATACATATACATATATAACATCGGTTGTCATGCGATGGTGGGTGGACAAACAGACACACAAACATACATACACACACACACACACATATATATACGACGAACATCTATCAGTTTCTGTCTATCAAATCCACTCAAGAGGCTTCGGTCGGCCCGAGGCTTTAGTAGAAGACACTTGCCCAAGGTGCCAGCAGTGGGACTGAACCCGGAACCATGGAGTTGGGAAGCAAATTTCTTACCACTCAGTCACGCCTGCGCCTACACACACACACACACACACACACACACACACACACACACACACACACACACACACACACACACACATACACACACACACACACACGGACATAGAAACACGTACACACAAACACATATATATTTATCACCGATCACAAATTTACCTCGTACATTTAAAATAAAATGTAAGGTGTTGATATTAACGGACGACAAACTTTGAAAAATTCTAAGAGAGGTATACGCTTTATGTGTAGAATGGTATAAATAAAATGGGAAAAGAATGAATGCAGACAACTTTTGTTGGTAAATCTAAATAGCATTAGAAAAGATCTTACAATGGACTGTTATATTAACAACAGAAATATTCCGATAGAATAACGATATTTCTTGCGTTTAAATGCTATTTAGAAGAATATACTGCCATATTTTCTAATCAAAAAATGAAGAAGGAAATTCCAAATCGGATTGATTATATATTGGTTTCAAATTTGGCAAAAGCCCAGCAATTTCGGAAGAGGGGTTAAGTGGATCACATCGGCTTCGGTGCCCAACTGATACTTTGTTTATCGACCCCAAAATGATGAAAGGCAAAGTTGACCTTGGTGGAAGTTGAATGCTGAACGTGAAAATGGCCGAAATGGCGCATAGTATTTTGATCGGCGTGCTAGCGATTTTACCAACTCGCCGCCTTACAATGGATTGTTATATTAATTTCAAATTTTGGCACAAGGCCAGTAACTTTAAGGAACGGTGTAAGTCGAGTACATCGGTCCCAGTGTTCAAATAGCACTTATTTTATCAACCTCCAAAGGATGGAAGGTTATGTCGACTTCGGTGGAATTTGGGCTCAAAACTTGAAGGCGGACTAAATGCTGCTAAACATTTTGCGTGGCGTGCTAACTATTCTAGCAGCTCGCCATCTTAATCAGATTGATAATATATTCTTTTCTACTCTAGGTACAAGGCTCGAATTTTAGGGAAGGGAGACCAGTCGATTAGATCGACCCCAGTACGCAACTGGTACTTAATTTATCGACCTAAAGACAAACGAAATACCGCCAAGCAGTTCGCCCAGCTCTCTGCCTTGGATTGATAATATATTTAATTCTTTACTGCCCAAAAGGGGCTAAACATAAGCGGACAAACAAAGACAGACAAAGGGACTAAGTCGATTACATTGACTCCAGTACGCAACTGGTACTTAATTTATCGACCCCGAAAGGATGAACGGTAAAGTCGACCTCGGCGGAATTTGAACTCAGAGCTTGAAGACAAACGAAATACCTAAGCATTTCGCCCGGCGTGCTAACGTTTCTGTTACCTCTCCGCCTTGGATTGATAATATATTGAAATATAAAGATGACTGGGGTGAAAAGACTCTTAAAAATAAAAACTGGCAAAGCCTATTAAAATATATATTGCATATATTCAATTTTTGTGTGGGTATATGAATTCATCTTTCTAACACTCCGTTATTTAAAATTAAACGTGTGATGTTTTTATCATTGGACGGAATTTACTTTCATGATTAATATAAGAACTCATTTCTATAAATTGATTTAAAACATCATTTTTACAACTAATTTCAATGATTCGAGAATTCTTTGGCTGCATTCGTATCTTTCCAGATCTTCTTTTTGACTTTAATCAGTTTGTATACAATCAATGTCACTCCTTTACAATGCTCTCTTTCTGTCTTCTACTGTTGTGCTGTTGTCAATAAAATATTTTAAACATGGGACTGTCAGAAACAGGTTTACAAACCAAAAAATAAATATAAAAATAAATGAAATGAAATAAAATGAAATTAATAAAAATAAATAAAAATCTTCGTTATGCATGCAACTTATTTATTTCTATCTTTAATATAACAACCCATTTGTGTAAGTCATTTTTCAATACCTTTACAATTAATTTCAAATATTCTTGTAATTTATTTTACAGCCAGAAAAATATTAAACATTTTATTAGCATTTCAGCTTCATTCGTATATTTCAGTGTTTTTTTCCCCCCGATTTTATAAACAATTTCGGTCTGTATATAATTAGTATTCCTCTATCTGATTCTCTTTTTTCTGTCTTCTACTTATGACAACAGAACACCACTTATTCCCACGCTTATTACACAGTCCACACCATTTACCTTTATGGAATATCCATGAAATGGTCTGGATTTCTTATTGAAGATAACTAGTCTTCTATCTAAGCGAAACTTTAGCTCTTTCCTCATACCACTGTTTTCAGACCGCCGGAGTTCATTATTTGAGAAGGAGCATTGTCAAGGCTTGTGACCTTGATGGTTTTGATCGACCGCAGATGCTAAAGCATCTGCGATCGATCAAAACCATCATAAATGCGCTCAGTAGATAGATCCGGAAGACATTTATCTAGAGTGTACAGAGCGAACTTGGGTATATAAAAAGAAAAAAACGGACAGCCAATGTGATAGTTTCCTCTACAGAATTACTGTTTACAGAACAATTATATTTTAGAAGTGGAGGGAAGAAAGATACCACAAAGTTGGTAGAAGTTCTTTTGACTAGGAACCAAAAGAGTTGTCTGTAGTTTGGGCATCGAATGAATTTGCTGATTGTGTGATACACGAGGCAACTTTAGCGTTTTTTTCTGGCAGGAGTTACACTGATAGTTAAAAATCTTCCAGTTGTAAGGTTTAATAATTCTTTGCCAAGTATTAAAGGCTGTGTCTTTTGCCTTTACTACGGCAGCACATCATTTGCTCATTTGAGGACTTGGGGCTATGAGGTTTTGTTGTCTGGGAGATGTGGAAATATATGGCTAAGAAGACGGTTTTAATCCCCTACTTAGCCGCCTCTGATAGGCGTGGTTTAAAGTGCCATAGAATCTGGTATGCAGAGTGGACATTTTGGAGATAGTAGTCGTGAAAATACAATGTCTGAACGGTCTGATAAGTGCAAAGAAAGTTGTGCTTTGATAGAGACTAAAATTGAACGAAAGAAGGAGTTCACGAGTTGTTGGAAACAGGTGTTTAGATCAATGATACGTAATCAACACCTGAATGGCAACAACAGGATGGGGGAAAATATTGTTTACCGAATACATAAAAAAATAAACCAGAATTGCCACAAACTAATAGGTTACACCTATCAACACGAAAAGTCTTGTTGTTCTACTTTCATAGTAGCAGAATATAAGCAGGCGGCCTACAGTATTGTTGCGTTTTACGATCTGTTGAATGAGTTTCTCTGGGTTATGCCCTGTTACTGGCGCTAAGGAAAAGGTTTTACCAGTGGTCATTCTTCTTTTTCTTCTTCTTCTTCTTCTTCTTCTTCTTCTTCTTCTTCTTCTTCTTATTATTATTATTATTATTATTATTATTATTATTATTATTATTATTATTATTATTATTATTATTATTATTCCTACTACATCTCAGTGTAGTGTCAAATTAAAGGCTTTGCCGTTTTAAACATGAACTCATTTATAAAAATACGTTAATGATATAAATACCCTGACCATCTCGGTTTTATTTGCTGACTAAACGTAATAAATATGGAGTTAAAAGACTTAAAGAGGAAGATCTATAAAACTACTAACAGCGTGTCTTAGTTACTACAATGAAACTGATTTCGATATGAACACAGGGAAGAGAGTCTTGTTATACATAGAGAATGAATTACAAATCAGCAGCCACGGGTATAGAAAATATTTGAAAATAAAAAGAGAAACGGATTGGTGCAATAAGAGAACACGAGGAAAACAACGCCGATGAAAACATAACCTCCTTCCTTGGCGGAGGTGAACATAAAACATGCTTTCTGCACGAGGAAAATATAAGTACTATATAAAAGTTAACTGCGACTATGAAAATGCTTTAGATAGAAACTAGACAGCAGAAAAGGTAAAAACAAAAGTCTAAAGTATAATGTAATTTTACATGATAATGAAGAGAAAATTAATTTCATTGCCACTACCCTGCAATATCCGAGAGTGAGGAAGTAGGTCAATGGAAAATTAGCAATGACTCAAACCACTGGATTAAAAACGAAAGTAGGCCTAATTTTAGCTGTACAGGATCAGTGTTTTGCCACAAAAATGCATGAGCAAATAATGAAAGATGAAGCCGGGATCATGAGTAGGCTGTACAAAGGATAATGGAACAATTTACAGAATCAGTTCTGGCTGCCTAGTACTTGCAATCCAAATACAAATCTAATTGAATAAGGTGCTATATGCCGACAATTTGACGTGAAAACTGATATTTGGTAACACAAATATTTATTAAATACGTTATATGACAATTATTTGGTTACAATAATCTGGAACATACCATTACACGCCAAACCTTGGGTTACAGCAAACCATCTAGAAATAATTATCAAATCAGCGACGAGAATGCGATGAGGCTTCACCCGATTGAATCGTCTATAGTACACGACTGACTGGAGTTATACAGTTGTTACGTTGATGAATGAGTGTCAAAATCAACACAGATGGAAACTGATCTCGAGAATACGCAGGGTTTGAACCTAGACTCTACAAGATGTGTAGCAGGATTCACAGCGGGGAGAATATTATGTTGAACCAGATGTTGTTTTGAGTTGGTAAGTAAATTGCTACCGATCAGACAAGGTCACCATATTGAAAAGAAATTGAGTCACACTGATAGACCATAGGATCCAATCTGTTGTAAGTGTTCCTTTATGTTTTTAGGTCAGAACAGTTTATTTTTCACTTGTATCAATCTACCAAACAGCCGGCAGGGAAAAGTTTAGGAATCATCTAGAAATGTCATAATGTAAGAAATATTTATCTGCTCAAAGCCATAAAAATCAAAACTAAGGTCTAGCAGCTTTTAAAACTTACCGGCACCTATTACATTTGAGAGCAGTGGATTGCAAGAATCAGTAGGGCATCAGATTAAGTTCTATGCGGTATTTGTGTCACTTTGTGTTCTGAGTACAAACTCTGCTCTAGTTGACAGTTTTGAAATCGATAAAATAAAGTACCAGTCAACTACAATGTCGATCTCATAGACTAAAACTGTCTCTAAAATTTGTTGGTTTGTAACTATGTAAAAAAATCGATATCACATTTTTACAATCAACTGGGTAGTCATTTTATTGATTATATTTAATTATTTGTTTATGTGATTCATCATGTTGTGTGTTCAATAGCTATATTGACCCAGATATGTTAGAAGTATTTTAATCTGGTCTGTTATGTGCGGGTGTGTGGGCTTGTGTGTATTGGTGTGTTTGTGTGAGAGTGTGCGCGCGATTACGTGTAGCAGCACCACTGATCCAGATATGTTAGAACACTAATATAGGCCACACTTGTGCTTTATCAGTAATTATTCAGAGCTACTGAAATATTAATCATTTGACCCTGAAGAGGAAGCTTACCTCAGCCTAAACTAGCCTAATCTCTCCTCGCGTACTTTTTATTTTTACTCATAACATTTTTCACTGGTCCACAGAACGGTTTAATATTATTTATAAAAGAATACTTTCAAATGAAAATGATATATATAGAAGATTCAGGTGTTTCAGAAATATATACAACTTCATCATGCAATTTTCAGAACAACTGTGGAATTTCTACGGGTACTGCTACTAATTATTATCCCAGAAGTTCTTTTATAGCAACATTCACTATAAAATTGGGTATCATAAAGATTTCCTTGTTTTCCATATATGGTTTCTCTTTATCGGCTTCCTTAAAAAAAAAAAAGCACAAACTAACAATTCTTTAATCCATTCTTTCTTACTCTTTCCTCGTTTGCCATTCCTGACAGTATTATAAATTTTCATCATTTCACTGCCTACCATTTTACTTCTCCTGCTGTCACTTATGCGCTCTCTTCCCAGTTGCTAGCTTCCTACTTCTACCCTCACATGGCTAAATATTGTTAATTATTATCATTATAATCACTATCATATTATTGATATCATCATTGTCGTCGGCGTGATCATCTTCATCAGCTATGCTTAAAAAGTAAAAAAAAACTTTTAATTTTATTATTATTATTATTATTATTATTATTATTATTATTATTATTGACGGCGAGCTGTCAGAATCGTTAGTACGCTGGGCAATATGCTTAGCGGTATTTCGTCTGTCTTTACGTTCTGAGTTCAAATTCCGCCGAGGTGGACTTTGCCTTTCATCCTTTCGGGGTCGATAAAATAAGTACCAGTTAAGTACTGGCGTCGATGTAATTGACTTCCACTGGCCCTCAAAAAGTGCTGGCCGTGTGCAAAAATATTAAACCGTTATTATTATTTTCTTTTTGCAGCAGCTGCATACGAGTTTCTACTGCACCACTAGGTATACTTCCGTTTTGCTTCAGCTGTATGCGGCATTATCTTTTGGAGCATAGAATTGTTAGTTTAGCTTTGTTATAGAGTATGCTTTTGTTTGCTATTTGAAGTTCAGATTCTACCAAGGTCAACATTTCTCACTTTAATCATTCCGAGATCAATAAAATAAAGTACCTGTCAAATTCTGGATAGGGTGGCGATGAGGGTCAATATAATCGACTGTTCCCCTCACTCTACCATTCCTGACCTTGTGTCTCTGTTCGAAAATATTTTATTTTCCATGCTAGTTTTTTCCATAAAGTATGATACACTGTGTCCTTGAATATATATATATATATATATGTATATATGTGTGTGTGTGTGTGTGTGTGTGTGTGTGTGTGTGTGTGTGTGTGTGTGTGTGTGTGCTGGAGGATGTGAGAGAGAGCAAACTATAATGATCGCTAAATCCAATGAACAGGTGAAGTTGATGATAAGGATTAACCTTCTTAATAATAATAATCACGTATCACGTATCTCTGTCTCTATCATTCTATCTCGCTTGTCTCTGTTTCTCCCCACTTTCCTATGTTAATCTATGTCGCCTTGTCTCTCTCTCTCTCTCTCTCTCTCTTTCTCTTTTCCTCTTTCCGTGTGTGAAATGTTTTTAGCATTTCACTGGTAGTTTATTGTTCATATATTTATATTATTTTTTTTTCATTTTTTTATCCTTTCCTGTGATCACCCTCGACTCTCTCTCTATTTCTCTTTCTCTCAACTATTTATGTGTGTATCTCGCATTCTGCTTTCGTGTGTTTCTCTATCTAAAATACACATATATTTACACGAACATGTACACAAAGTATACACATGCATAACACATAAAATACAAATCTCTCACAAATTATTCAAGGGAAAATGACGTAGTCCTAGTATGCTGTTATACTCGAGTGGATGGAGATGATCATGGCTCAAACGCCATCGGCCATCGACTTGAACAATCAGAGTTAACCTTGACTACGCAACAACATATTAGCAGTATGTTTATGTCTATTTGCCTCTCACTTCCAAATTCACGCAATGTTTATCGCTATTTTTTCTTTCATTTAGGTATTTCTTGCTAATTCATTTGCGAATTAGTAAATGTTACCATACTTCAAATGCATGTAAGTTCACAATAAACTGTGGTGACGTCATGAAGTATTGTGACGTATTGCATGACGTCACACAAGTTGATATATGTTAGTGTATAAAATATGACATATAAGCAACATAAACCATTTACAAGGCCTGAAATATTGAGAGGTGAAAGTTAGTTGATTTAATCGCAACAACTACTTGAATAGTACTTTACTATATCAAACCCGTTGAAATGAAAGCTAAGGTATAATAATAATTACTTACGTAGGTACAAAGCCCTAATTACATCAACACGGTGTACTTACTGCGTCTCGTATCCCCGACACAGCCAAAGAGGTAGAGAACAGTAACATTATATATGAGATTCTGTGGATATAGTGTGTTGATGAATTAAATTTTTCCAATCAACAAAACAGTATATTGGTTGCAAACTGGGGATGTTTCCGTGTGTATTAACAGCACAAGCCCAGCAGCACTTAAATATGAATCTGGGATGTTTGTTTAATTGCTGCACTGTCCCAGATATACGAGTTTTATATCCTTCTAAACGTTGGATATACAGATTTCACGAAGCGGGGATAGACACAAATGTTTTCACACAACGTACTTCAACTAAACATGGTAGTTTTAGTTTACTCCACTAAACACCATACTCCAATAAATACAACTCTCAGCGATCTCAAGAACTCCCCACGACTTTTCTCTCGTCTCAACCAATATGCTTCTTTGTACAAGAGTTCGGCTAATCCATTCTTCCAATCTCACAGGGGTGTTAATGACTCTCGCCACAACAGTGAGCAATATGCTAACGTTGATGTTAGGTCCTGACATCGTTGTCGTCATCATCATCATCATCATCATCACCATCTCATCAGCTTGTCATCACAAGCTGATGAGACCTACTACTGGTACCATGCAAACCAGTACTACCTGTTCTATGGTCGGGTGGTCGGCAACTAAACCGGCTCCCCCAAATTGAGTAACATGCTACTCTTATGAGGGTGGGGTATTAGGATACCCAGCAAAACTAAAAAGAAGACCTGACGGAGGACGTATGAGATCTTTGTGGACCAACGGCCATCAAACTGGGGAAGGCAATGGCAAACCACTCTGGTATCTCTGCCAAGAAAACACTATGGGAAAATCAGAATGAAGTAACGCTATAGCTTCATCCGATGGAACGACACGCACTTAATCGGGAAGACTTTCCGTGTAGCGTCATCAACCCGCTGCAAAAAGCGTATGACATGATTACGACGGCTCTAATGTAGGTCAAGTAGTAAGTATAGTTGTGTCTATGGTAGCAGTACTCTCCCAGATACATAAGCAGTGGTCTTATGTGGATCTAGCATGTTTGCACGTGCACGTGCACAGCCTATATAATGTGTGTGTGTGTATCCCGCACAAATTTTTAGACGCAGTTCATCCAAGACTTCATTAACCAGCATTTAAGGGCATTTACCTGCTCCTTCTAGCACATCAAGCGACAGGTAGATGCTCCTTCCCTCACTGTTTGGTGCATGTTATTTTCAGAGAGGTAGCAATTGTTTACAAAATTGTTTACTGAGAATCACTTTGAAGAAAAAAACCAAAAAAAAAAAAAACCAATTTATTCACTGAGAGGCTGGGTATGTTAGCAATTTCTGATGCCAACTTGTAATGTAATGCTGTGCATAGTATCTTCGCTCCACCTAACGCCCACATTACATTACAAGCTGATATTCATCACACTGATACAGAAAGATTAATTATGACACTTCATTAAGTGCAGTATTTCATTGATGCATCATCAACATCACCATCATCATCATCATCATCATCATCACCATCATCATCATCATCATCATCATCATCATCATCATCGCCGTCGTCATTGTTGTTATGGTTATGACCATAAGATTAACGTCCATCATCGTCAATACATGCCCTTTCTAGAACATGCCTTTTCTAGAGCAATGTTTTCTAGAGCATGGGTCTTTGGCCTGTTTGGTACACCAGTGTACACATTTCCGTCTTCTGAACAACCATACGTTAGTCTCTTACATCGCCCTTCGACACATCTCTTCTGAAGCGCTCTGTTAACATCCAACTACAATCTTGTTGACGCAGACAACCACAAACGATAGTAAGTACCCTGTCTTATTTTTTTCCTAAAAAGATTCGTCCACTGTTAGACGTTCGACTAAATTGTTTTGTATTCCAAGGACCATATACCTCCATTAATCCTTAAACAAACAAAAGTACTCTAAAACCGTATGACTGCGTTTCTAACTATCCTTCATAACTGCAGTATCCACCTTACAAGCTGAACTTCAATGACCTGCACGCGCGCACACACACACAAACACACACACACACACACACACACACACACACACACACACACACACACACATACACACACACGCACACGCACACACATACACACACACACACGCACACACACACACACACATACACACACACATACATATAGGTGCAGGCTTGGCTGTGTTGTAAGAAGTTTGCTTCTCAGCCAAATGATTCCGGGTTCAGTCCCACTGCTTGGCACCTTGGGCAACTGTCGTCTACTTTAGCTTCGGGCCTATCAAAGACTTGTTAGTGGATTCGGCAGACGGAAACTGAAAGAAACCCGTAAGATATGTGTATGCGCGCGCGCGCGTCTCTGTGTGTGTATATGTATGTATGTATGTATGTGTATATATGTGTCTTTGTGTTCGGTCAGACCCTTCTAGTTGGTGCCCTAGCATGGTGGTAGTCCAATAACCGAAACAAGTCAGACATGAAAGATGTTGATGTGATTGATAAACTCATTATGAATCAATTGGAAAGGAGGTCATTGCAGTGGTAGAACTAGTAACGTGATATTTGCTTAAGCACTTTTCCGATCTATGTTCAAATCACGTCACAAGTATTTATTTCGTTTTTAATCTCTCCTTAGTCGGTAACTATCGCAGTATTTTGAGTTATAACACAATATCCACTTTTAAGTGGGGATAATATTAAGTTTTGGTATTAATACTGCTTCTGTGCTATTAATTAAGTTTTTAATAAGCCGTCTGGCTTTTCACGAAACTAGTGCTTGAATAAACACTGATATTTTGTGTACACCGTTGCTACTTCCAGCGGTCGAATGTCTACTGTTAACAAAGCCAAATAAGGCCGAAATCACGTGATCCGTTACTCGCGGCGGCGGCGGCAGCGGCAGCGGCGATAGTGGAGTTATCTCACACTCGCGGTATAAAGTAGAGTGCTTGTATGCACCAAAAGCCTTTATGAGAGGTTCTTTCATGGTAACTATCGCAGTATTCTGTGTTCTAATACACCATGCACTGTTAAGTGGGGATAAATTTGACCTTTTGATATTAATACTGCTTCTGTTACTAATAATTACTTATTAAAATATGCACCATATTTCATTCAAACAGATATAATCCACCTCTTCATTTCTGAATTAGTAGTAGAAGTAGGGGGAAACGAACCAAAACTATAAATCTCTATTAGAACTGTTGTAACAAATTTTGGGTTTGATCCTAAGGGATCACAAGAATTAATACTCCAATTTTTCTTCAAAACACTCTATTGTCTCTAATAAGATAATTGACTTATTAGATAATATAATATCAGATATCAACAAAAAAACAAGAATATAGGTATGACGCTTTAATTCATAGCTCTTCTTCATCGGAGCTGACCAGTGTTTTCACAACGATGACGACAAAAACAACAGCAATAGCAACAATATCTATAAGATAAATATGCCGATTAAAAGGGTGAAAACGACAATTATTTTGTATGGTACTCTTTTTTACTCTCTTTTTCTCATTTTATTGTTAATGACGCGAAATAAATAGGATCAAATGTATGAAAGTAGAGTGAAATATAACAAAATAATTTACCGTAGGTGAAGGAATACGTTAAAGATTTTCTTACCTGAAAAGAGAACAAAACAAAAGTATATTTAGATTTGTGGCAAAGAGAGAAAAGAGTTTAAGAGAGAGAGAGAGAGAGAGAGAGAGAGAGAGAGAGAGAAGAAGAGAAGTAGAAAC
>NC_142935.1:43629981-43704981 GCF_046866305.1 Octopus bimaculoides | reverse complement strand
TCAGATAATTTGAGAATGGCTTAGCTGACCGAAAACTTCGAGGTCACAGCCAACAACATTCTTGTATAAGAAAAACAGACTTGAACTCTACAAAGGTATAGAGTAACCCAGCAGATTAATGAAAAATTGTTTTTATTATAACTGAATATAAACAAACATTAGTATATATATATATATATATATATATATATATATATATATATATATATATATATATATTTGAGGTGTGTTCTATTAAGAACGTATAAGAGTACAAAAAGAGCTCGTTCACCCTTAGAATTCCCAAATAGCCGGTAGGTTTCTTAAACTTAACTTTGAATCCTGTAGATACGAGGATCTGTATGTATCGAAACATTCGTAGCGATTAAAAAGCTGCCTTACTCTTCGTTTTGACTCTTTTATTTCTTACTTTCTATATATATATATATATATATATATATATAAAGTAAATATAAAGTAAATATATATATATATACATATATATATATATATAGGTGCGTGTGTATGTATGTCACGCATATTGAATACTTATATATATATATATATACATTTTGCGTGTTTCTGTGTGTGTGCGTATGCATAAACACACAGGCACCCACATATGTAACCATATTCATATATATACATAAATATATACATATATGGATACGTTTATATATAAACATGAATTTTGATATGGATCACACATATAACACCCTGGCACACAAGTGCGACCCTCTTGCACGCGCACACGTACACAGGATGAGATATTAGACCTTGAGTAACTTACGTAACTTCCTGACGATAAAAAAAGATTAAGAAATATACTTGTTTTACGTTGTGAGTTCTAGTTTAACTAAACATTTGTATACACCTGTGTGCTTGTACATGGGCCCGTTTTAACATGCTCATTCGTGTGTGTGTGTGTGTGTGTGTGTGTGTGTGTGTGTGTGCGTGTGTGTGTGTGTGTGAGCGCGTGCGAGCGTGTATTTTCCGTAACAATATAGTAGACGATGTCCCTTTTTACGTTCTGTATTACAATATCGTTCTTAATGGAATATTTGATTACGATAGGTAAACGATGTTAACAAGTGATAAGGCTCAACGCAGTATCGAACATACATTACAGCATTTGAACACTAAGAGCCTACCTCCATTCTACCGTACAGCGCTGGCATACTTGAGTAGGTAAGTAAAATGGAA
The DNA here is from genome assembly GCF_046866305.1 of Octopus bimaculoides. NCBI lineage: Eukaryota > Metazoa > Mollusca > Cephalopoda > Octopoda > Octopodidae > Octopus > Octopus bimaculoides. The sequence continues at coordinate 43,703,799 of NC_142935.1, read as the reverse complement.
GTAAACATCAGTTGGAGTGATGGGAAAGCAAATGTGAATTCGAGCCAACCAGTCGATAACCAAAAACGACTATAGACCGTTGGAGCTAGCTACCGATTTTTTGGGTTTTTGGAACGAGTTCAATTCGAAGAGACGGAACAAAAGTTGGCTAGAGTTTGAGGAGGTTTTCTAATAATAATAATAATAATAATAATAATAATAATAATACTAGATAAGATAATATTAGTGATATATTTTTGAATGGGGGCTGCAGAAGCAAAGGGTTAAGTTGTAGTTAAAAATAAAGAAACTAGAAGTGAGCTGTGTGAAGTATAGTACAGAATGTGGGTGTTTGTGATGAAAACTAAATAGAAAAAAGAAATCTCTGTCGGAAACGTCAAGAGAATGGGAAAATACCGTAAAGAAAATGTTGAAACTGCCAAGAACGGAGCAAATAAATAAATGAGGTAAAGGTTCGATATGGTCGTTGCTACTGCTGCTGCTGTTGTTGTTGTCGTTGTTGTTACTTAGTGGTTGTGGTCGTGGTGGTAGTCATCGTGTTGGTGTAGTAGAAATATTGTTGCTAGTGTATTTACGATTGTTGCTGTTAATTCGATACTAAATAGAAGGACATAAACAAGCAACCAGAAACATTAAACAGACTATTATTACTGTGAGTTTGTTACATCTCTTTACGTTCTGAATTCAAACCTACTGCGATCAATTTGGTCTTTCCATTTCTGGATTGGTAAAATGAATCACTGTCTTGCAAATTAAAAATAAAGGTATATATTTATGGGAGCTACGTTAAGTAAGCTAGTAGCATAGATTGAAATGAATCAGGTATATATGATCGTACGATTGGACAACTGAAAAAGACACTAGTGAAATGAAATTTTCATATTTGTTGTGAAAAGGAAACGACTAGATATTTTCATTATTGAATCCTAAACAAAAGGGGAGATAGTTCAATAAACTAGGAATTATTGTAGCTCCAGTCAAGTTCTGCTTTAATCATTCAATCAACTACACCCAACATCCTTTGTGTTTATGTTAGAAATCATTAATACTGCAAATTTAACAAGGTGGCGAGCTGGTAGAAACGCTTGCACGCTGGGCAAAATGCTCAGCAACATTTGGTGTATCTTTACGTTCGAAGTTCAAATTCCGCTGAGGTCGACTTTGCCTTTCATCCTTCCGAGCTCAATAAAATAAGTACCAGATGAGCATTGAGGTCGATGTAATCGACTAACCCCCCTCCTCTGAAAAATTACTGTCCTTGTGCTAAAATTTGAAACCAATATTACAAATATGACAGACATAAAATTTAACCAGAAGAAATCTGTGGGCTTTAAAAAGAAGAAATCTGTGTTGGAAGGGTAAGCACCTATGAACAAGCGATCTTCGTGGCACCTATGGCCTGGTTAAATTACTTGAGGTATATTTGAAATTCGAATTTCCAAGTGGAGAAGAGCTGGATCAAGGATAGTACCACTCAGAAATGGGCCGAGTAAAGCTGTTTCGAAAAGACTGCATGATGGTATTCAATGCGTGATAGCCATACGTTGCCCAGAGAAGTGGAAAAATTGAACTCTAACTGGTAATTAGGTCACTCTCTGTCAGTACTCGCTCAATGGGATATAAATGTACTTGTTTACTGATGTATGTATAGTACGGAGACAGATTACCTCGAAGGAATGCCAGTACGGCATTTGCTTGTTCAGAAGGTTTTCCCTCAGCCTGTGTACGTGACCGAATTGGTATCTCAGATAAACGGTAGAGTGGAAACTGGAGTGACTTTTCAGGTATTCACAATACTCCATCAGCTAGTAAAACAACCCTCACATTCTGAAGTTGGTTAGTGAAGACTATGAATGCTATTTGTTTAGAAGTTACTGTAGATGCCGTGGAGGTGCAATGGCCCAGTAGTTAGGGCAGCGAACTCGCGGTCATAGGATCACGGTTTCGATTCCCAGACCAGGCGTTGTGAGTGTTTATTGAGCGAAAACACCTAAAGCTCCACGAGGCTCCGGCAGGGGATGGTGGCGAACCCTGCTGTACTCTTTCACCACAACTTTCTCTTACTTCCTGTTTCTGTTGTGCCTGTAATTCAAAGGGTCAGCCTTGTCACACTGTGTCACACTGAATATCCCAGAGAACTACGTTAAGGATACACGTGTCTGTGGAGTGCTCAGCCACTTGCACGTTAATTTCACGAGCAGGCTGTTCCGTTGATTGGATCAACTGGAACCCTCGACGTCGTAAGCGACGGAATGCCAACAACAACTGTAGGTGCCGATGAATACATGTATATCAAGCAAATCCTATCGCTAAGACTTTCAGTTTTAATGCAGTTCATAAATTAACTTTACAATTTCCTCAATTTATTGTATTGTGCAGATGTGTTGTGTGCAATTAATGGAGCCCACGCTGAAGTGTTCTGATGTTTATAATAAAACTATATTTGTTTCGCTATAAACTTTGATGAGCTATCCTTATTCTTCATCATTTTTCCTGAATGAGTCTCACTAGTTTCAGGGTGAACCTTTTTTTTTGCTTTCAAACAAATCTCTTATTATTTTCATCTAGTATCATCTAATTTGGAAAGTAAGGCTGGAAAGGTAAGTTCTCACTGCCCGTAAATTTACGAAAGACGTTTTTGTTGTAGACCGATATCTGAGAGAAGAAATTTAATCTTTTATTGAGGGCAAATGAAGTCATCCATGTGCAGTGCTACTTTACTCCCCATCTGGAATATCCTTGCATTTATACAGTTATCCTGTTATTATTCAATTGTAATTTCGTTTTAACACTTGATGTAGCTCTTCCAGTCTTCGTGTATTTCTGCTTCATATGTGTAACATTTCTTCCTTTATTGCCCTTCTGGCAAAATCTACAGAGCAGTATACTACAACAGAAGAATGTGGAACTCCTATCGGATTATGTTCCTTTTCGTTCAGAGTTAAATACTTGCAAGTTCCGATATAGTCTTTCATCCTCAAAGACCGGTAAAATATATACTAGCAATATCTTGGAAAGCGATTCAATAGACTACCACCTTCTGTCAATGTTATGTAGTAGTAGTAGTAGTAGTAGTAGTCGAAGCAGCACCACCACCAACAACAACACTGGCAAATATAGGAAGGGAGAATAGAAGTGAAAAAAAATCAAGTTGAAAACTAGCTACTGGATTAAACCATTAACTAGGTGGATTTATTGTCACGAAAGTATACTATTAATCGCTATTTAAATAGGATAAAGAGAGATTATGTCTGATGAATGACATTTTTATAAGTATATCACAGAGCAAAGCTACAGCTGATCGAATAAGCAAACGTCGGAGTACAAACCGGACAGTCAGACGTTCCTGTACTCCAAGCAAAATCCTTCACGTCCAATTCAATGCGAATAGATTCCATACTAAGTCAAAGCTTATTGCGCTGCGTTCAGTAAGTACTGCATGTGGCTACCGTTCATTTTGGTGTAGATATAGGTATTGTGTCTCAAAATATAAAGAGTACAACATGTATAATCGATCTTGTTGTAAAGAGGTACCGTCAGGATATCCAATGGGCAACATGATGAGTGCTTAATATTCTAAGTGATATTTATAATAAAGCTTTCAAAGTAAAATATAATCTTTTGAGATGGGCAGATATAAAAAAAAATTCAGCGTCATTTCAAAACTGGTACTTATTTCTCTTGTTCACGAGAATCGAAATGCAAAATCGACCCCAGTAGGACTGAAACAGAAAGCATAAATAGGTTCTACCATCGACCACGCTAATAAATAATTATAATCGTGTCATTGCTGGGTCACGAAGACTGATGCAAAAATTACTAACGTATCACGTAAACGAGGTAACAAAGTGATTGGCAATATACATTATGTAATAAACGGAAAGTACGACAAAAAAGTTCATACTATATATTACTACAGGTTGCACATTGAGTAAACATAACAAACCTAATTGTAATGATACACCTAAATAGGACTGAAATGCAGTCCTCTCGGTATGATCAGGATACCTCATGTCGCTGCCCAACTTCCACTCCGATCAGTCTCTGTAAACGGCACTCTCTAAAATCGTTATTAAGTGGTTTATATATATATATATATATATATATATATATATATATATATATATATATATATATATATACATATATATATATATATATATATATATATATATATATATATATATATAATACGAACAGGCACAGACAAGTATATGACTTTGTAATATTTTCTTGGGATGATTATATTTTTTCCGGGCGAAAACCGTAGCCTCTGGTTTTCAATTAAAGGCTTTCAAATCGAAAACTCTTTCCAGTCATGGTCATCCTTTCTTTTGCATAGGCACAATGAATCCAGAACCTTGCTCAATTGACTTTTCTTCTAAGAATATCGAATGTAGTTTTGAGTATATTTCATTTCTATTTCTTCTCATCTCGAGCGGCCACATCACGATCAAAGAATATAATATTTTGTTCACGCTGACATACTAAATAGAGACTTCGTGGAGTGTCGAACACATTTCAGGTAACTTAATTTGATATACTAAATATCTGTGATACCTCTCTAGCTTAGAATACTATACTCCATATTAAGCTGATCACACACTGACATCTAGCGAGCTTGAAGGTGAATGTTCAAGTAGATCTTAAAGAGAAAAGAAAGAGGGGTTATGATGAAAGAATATTCTAGGTTGAAGGGTGTATTAAACACTTATTAACGTTGTTATGTGGGTGAAATCGCAGATGAATAAAGAGGGGCAGGAATAATTTATATGTATGTGTGTGTATGACTGGATGGTGATGATGAAAAAAAAAAAGGAAGAAAGATATGATTAATGAAAGACATGAAAAAAGAAAGAAAAAGAATCTGAATAAAACAAAAGTAATACGTTGATTTGGGAATGTCACAATATTTCGAGGTAAGTGCATAGAATAATTGGTTCTTGAAATAACAAAAAATTGGTAGCATTTGTCAAGAATTATATGTGAAAATATATTTCTGTCTGTCTGCCTGTCTGTCTCTCCCTGTTTCTCTCTCTCTCTCTCCCTCTCTCTCTCTCTCTCTCTCTCTCTCTCTCTCCCTCTCTCTTTCTCTATCTATCTATCTATCTATCTATATATATTTATTTATCTTAATGTGTATATTTGTTTATGTGTGTATATCTATGTCTAATATTATTGAGAATTTCGCGCCGACTGGCTTTGGTAATATTCGTCATTTTAAAAGAATCAGACATTTAGTCATGTTACAAACAATAATAATTCTTGGGCTCGGAACAAAACACCATTTTCTATGGGAGATGAATGGGTTCCCTGGATAGGTAAACTGGTTGCCCAGAAAGTTATTTGTCTTAATATGGGATGAACTAATGTGAACTTACGGTGGAAGTCGATGAATAAATTTTCATTTCTACGATGCTGTCAGAACTGCTACGTGCAGCGGGTATTAATGTATAGCACTGCAGCATACCTATGTACAGCTACGTATTAGTGTCGATATTCTATAAAAAACTACAATGTAGGGAAACTTATTAGTCACGCAGAAGCTGAAGCTCCTTGGAACAGTGTATAATATAAACTTAAATGCACTCTCTGAATAAAAGTCGAGAATATCATGGCTTAAACGGTTTTGAACATTACCGACAATGACAATAGCTCCAAGGTGATAACTCATCCATATACTTCTCGCTTTATATTATATCCTTTCTGAAGGCGGTGAGGACAAAATCCTTAGCAGCATTTCTTTCGGAATTTTGTTCTGAGTTCGAATTCTGCCGAGGTCGGCATTTCCCGTAATCCTTTCAGGGTCAATAAAATAAGATGTCAGTCAAGTACAGGGATTGATGCAATCCGCTAAATCCTTCCCACCAAAAATATCAGGCTTGTTCCTATAGAAATAATATTATATGTTCGCTTGCTAGGAAAGATGACGTTTGAAACGTTAAATCCTACCACTTCTCATTGCAAAGCAACACATTGTACTCTTCCACTACATACAACATATGGTAGTAATAGCACCATGAAAAACAACTGTAGTATACAGCTATGATGATATGTCTTGTACTCAAATATATTGCAATAAAGCATAATCTATAGCTGTTAATAAAACATTAGACGTCAATGATATTTTTATATAATTCTACATTATGCTATGGCTCTGATGACGTACCAGATAGTGATGACAAATCTATAAACTATCGCTATAGTTGACACGGTATTTGAAGCACCTTCAAATACACTGTGTCCCGTAAAGGCAGTATCTACTTAACAAAAGGTCTACAGGTTTCATTACTGTTAAATCCTTGCAACTTTTAATTTCTTGTTCTACAATATCCCAGAACCCTATTTTTTATTTTCATCTTTTTACTTTCTACGCTCCCGTCACTAGACAGCAAACATGGTAGAGGCGCTGCCACGAGGAGTTTTAACCAGAAAGGCGACACCAGTACTTATTTTTTAAAGTATGGTACTTCTTTTATCGGTCCTTTGCCGTACCGCTAGGTTGGCAAACACAGAGGATGAAACACACACACACACACACACACACACACACACATACACACACACACACACACACACACACACACACACACACACACACACACACACACACACATGGTAAATGAAAGGCGGAAGATGGAATATACGAGAATTTATTATTAACCACAGTTGTTTCGTATATTTACCATATACGTAACGATCACTGTGAAAGTGACTGTGCTTTACCAGTAAGCTACCAGGTGTAAACCATTCGTTTTATTATATATATATATATATATATATATATATATATATATATATATACATACATGCGTATGACTGGCTTCCGCACAACTTTGCCCACATCCCCACGCACTGGACCAGAGACCGAAACTACATGATTGCAAAGCGAGCTTCTTAACGACACTGCAAGACCTGTCACACATTTCGCCACGCACTTCTCAGAGCGTCAGTATCTATTGAACTGCTCCCCCATCTCCCTGGTTGGAATCTGTGTAAGTGCCATCTAAGAAATAACTCTACATATCTCCCATGTATATCTTTATCTCTGTTTTGAAGAAGCTGATAGAGCTATGGTCAAACGCAAAATGTTTAGAAACATAAAATTATGAAATTTTCTGTACACGGTAAATTTCTAATTTTAGCAGGAAGAAAGAATATATTTTACAAATAATTTTTTTACAGTATTACAACTACTACAGTAATCCTGTAGTTGTACTTTTAAAGCAAAGCAGATGAAAAAATATCGAGAACTTAAGGCAATTTGGTTGTAGGGATATCTAAGTAAGCTGTCAAGCTATTGAAAAGCTTTTAGCTGAGCGATCTATTGGAGGCAAAGTTGACAATTATATGAACATTCTTTCAGCGCATTTCCGGTGAAACCTGTAATGTTGTAAATGCATTGCTCTTCCTGATGATTGTGCTGGAAATAGAAATAGCTGAATGTCAGGATTCTCGGCAGACATGTGTCAAGGTGAAGAAACCTTTGAAATTTAGCTCATGTAATCACATTTTCAGTAATAATATATCCTATCTGTTAAAGATATTATTGCTATTCTAGTCGAGGCTTTTATAAGAATGTTTTTTTTTCTGAAACCAACTTGTTACGTCTTTCCTTATTTGTATACCTCCACATAAACTAAAACCCCATATTAAGCAATAAAAACAGTTTAATTTAAGTTGGTACTTTAATAATAGATAGGGAATGGTAGGGTGGTGAGCTGGCTGAATCATAAGCACGTCTGAGAAAGTGCTTACTGGCGTCTCTTCCTACTTTGCGTTTTGAGTTCAAATTCAGCTGAGGTCAAATTTGCCTTTCATCTTTTCGGGGTTGATAACAATAAGTACTAGTCGAGCACCAGAGTCCCCAAAATTACTGGTCGTGGGCCATTATTATTATTATTATTGTGTTGGTCGGCCGTAGTTACTTCCTTCAATCTTATTTTTGTCGGCCCTTGTGGCTAATACAGAAAGGATTATTATTATTATTATTATTATTATTATTATTATTATTATTATTATTATTATTTAGTTATAATCTGTATGTTTGTTAAAGTCACTTGCCGAAACACACCTAGTGTCCTGGGGCGAGTGAAGGATAAGAGATGTTGCAGTATCACTGAAAGCCTGGGGAGGGGAAGTAGCGAAATATCTTCATGTAATATAACACAGACATTTAAATGGATAGGGTTTTTCTAAGGATGTGGGCCGTACTTGTCAGTACAATCTTTTGGATTTCTCTGAGACATGATTCTCCTGGTATCTTACCTAGATCTTTCTGACATTCTTTTTTTTTTTTATCATAACTAGAGTACCTTCAATAACAGGAACAGTTCTCATTTTAAGATGCCACATCTTTTGTATTTCAATTTCTTGGTCCTTGGTCGATTAGCTTGGATCGTTCTGTCAGTGTTGACTGGAAAATCCCAGAGGATAGTAACAGTTTTACCTTCAACGACTGGCTCAGGATGATATTCATACCAGTAAGCATGAGTGCTGATTTTGTAGTGTTTACATATTTTCATATTTTCCATTGTAAATACTGTCCTACCCTATCGTGGCAATTTTTGTATTCGTTTGGTGTCAGCACAAGACATCCCGTGATAAGATGGTCTATTGTTTCGTCAAATGTGTCGCAGAATCTGCATTTAGGGTCAAGAACCGTTTTGATGAACGTTAGCCTGGTAGAGTTTGTGACTAAGCTTTGATCTTGTGCTCCCAATATGAAACCTTCAGTCTCTGCTTTTAGTCTTGAACTTCTCAGTCACAGATGGTTTGTTGCTTGATCTACATTTCGACTTCGAAGTATATACTGTCAGTGCAGAGGCTTCTGGCTCCACCGTTCCTCAATTTGTTTCTGCCCGTTCTTTTTTACAGTCTGCTTGATCCATTTCGCTTGTTTGGTGGCAGTGGTTTCAGGTTCTTCATCTAATTCAGGGTTTATGCCAAGTTCCCTTGCGAATTTGCAAGCTTCCTTCAAAATAGAATATGATTTTTGCCGCTTTCATGTTTGCACGCAAGTTACAGCACCCAGTCCTCTATATTAGATAAGTACCTATTCATTTTATTGTGGAGGTCTTATAGCACAGTTTTACCTGCATCATTCCTCTTTCCCCATTACTTATAAGTAGGTACAGATGATAGACATCTGCTTTTGGGTGGTGCATATTCTTAGAAGTTAGTAGTTTCTTCTCTCTCTGTCTAGGCGTTGGCGCTCTGTAAGTGTGTACATGTGTGTGTGTGAATATTATACATGTATTCTATGTGTGGATACACACACACACACACACAAATATATATATATATATATATATATATATATATATATATATATATATATATATATATATATATATATATATATAGAATAGACCTGCAAAAAAGTGTTAGCGGCAAGGGTGCTGAAACTGATGGTGGTGCCATTAGTCACGAACGTCAACTATATTAGTATTGCTTGTAGTGATGGAGAAAGTGGTTACTTACGTTTTAATTGACCCCTACCTCCCAATTTTCTTGCACTCCTCCGAGGAAAGAGGGCATGTTATTTATGAGGTCGCGAATGGCCACGATAGAAATTTGGCTAACAACTGCTCGATTGTTTAATGGATTAAAAAACTGATTTATTTTTTGGTTAGATAAATAATTAATGAATTGACTAATAATAGAGAAGTAAAATTGAACCATTGGCGTAATGACCATCCTGAAATACAACAAAATTTTAGAAACAAATTCCATCCCCTAGACGTGGAAAAACTGAACACTAGCTAGCTTCCTAGCCCGCATACAAAAGAAGCAACTAGCAATAAGAGTATATTAGTATGTGTTTACAAATACTTTCTCCAAACATTTGTAGAATTTATTTTGCCATGTGATTTCAAAAGTGACAGCCAATTATGATAAAAATGCAAATCGATCGGATATTATTGTCAGAGAACATCAGAAAAAGACATATATGCGAATTGATGTCACAATTTGAACATAGAAAAATTTATCTCGAAAGGAAATGAGGAAACTGTTCTAGAAAAGAGATCTGCAAGTAAAGATAATGGCAATTTGGTGATTTAGAATAAAAATAATCTCAACAATAATAGGTGTATTGGGAATGATTAAACATAATACAGAAAAAATACATAACCAAAAACACGGGCATTACAAACATATACACAAACACATTACAAACATATACACAACATACGTATAGTATCACTAGCGATTGTACACATACAGTACAAGTATTGTCGATACATTAGAAAACACGCACACTGCACGCTGAAGAAACGCTCCAAAAATATGACTACTTTCATAGACATAAACATGAAAAAGAAGAAGAAAAAATAACGTTGATGCTGATAATGATGATGATAATGATGTTGTTGTTGTTTCCTTTTATAGTTTGAAGGGCGACAGACAGAAGGAGATTACAAGGAGAAATTACCAAATGGCAGGGTCTTTACGTTGAGCATGGAAACCGTAGGTATATAATAAAATAGTTTGACATCAAAGCTCATAATTCTTTTAGTGATTACAATGAAAAAACTCGTAAGTTTTTATGTTCACTTTCTTGAAAATACTCTTGCTCGTTTTATGGATATCAAACACTGGAAGATAGCAAACATGATAGTAGTAGTGGTAGGTATTATTATTATTATTATTATCATTATTATTATTATTATTATGACTGGTCGTATCACCATTTTTATTTTGCACTCGAGATATACTTGCAATAAATATAGTTTCTAATCTAATGAGTGTCTTATTGCCTACAGAATGTGTGTGTGTGTGTGTGTGTGTGTGTGTGTGTGTGTGTGCTTGTGAGCGCGCATGCATGCGGGTGTACGTGTGTATGCATTATACACAGAGACATATTTACACGCACACACACACACACACGCGCGTATATATATATATATATATATATATATATATATATATATATATATATATGTGACTTAAAAGTTTTACCTTAAAATCTCGACGAACACCGAATACGTCCCTAACACAATCGCCAGCTGACGTACCCACGCTCATACACACACAAGTATATACACAGACACACACACACATACATACACAAATACACATACACACACACATACACATACACAAACGCACACACACACACGCACATACACAAACGCGCACACACGCACACACAAACACACAAGTACATGCATGGAAAAACACATACACAAACACACACACAAACACAGAGGTACATGCAAGGACACACACATATATACTTATATAGAGACATACATGCAATCACAAGCTCATATACACACACGTTTCGATCTGCATTACTGTTTCAAGTTAGGCATATTATGACATAGGAACATACATCAATTAACGAAAGAACGGTATATATTACTAATCCATACTCGCTTAATCCATCCATCTGATTGGCTGTCTATTTATAATGAATACAAGAGTTATACGTGAACCTCTTCATGTTCGAAAATTACAGAGTGTGGTATTCGGATGCGCTTGTACAGCGCACAACCAACGATCCAGTAATCGTTCCGAGCATGAAAGTTGAAGCAGTTCACTCCTATATTCATTAAATGCTATTTCATTCTCACAGAATTAAGCGATGTTTTTGCTGATCATATCAACAAGCGAACAGAACCTTCCCCCCCCCCCACACTCACACCCACACACATGTTATATATCAACACGTTATCAACCGACAAGTTGCTGGACATGATCCAACAGTCTGGTCATTCCTTGAATATACTGTGGTGCGGTCGACACGAGTTGCACAAGAGAATGATGTTACAACAGTATGCAATTATCAAGACTTTTTTGTTATAAGGTATTCGGCGAAATAGTAATTTTAAGCTTTGATAATTGAATTAAGAACAAAGAACAAATACACATAGAATTATCAACGCAGAATAACGTTTCAGATATTTAAGATGTTTTACAAACTTCAGAAATATATTGAATGCATAGGGGCATGTGTATATGTGTGTTCGTTGCGTTTATATTGTATTACATATGTACGTATGCGTGTGTGTGTGCATGTACATGAATATATGTGAAAGCATGGGATGTGTGTGTGTGTGTGTGTGTGTGTGTGTGTGTGTGTGTGTGTGATACTTGTGCTTATGTGATAGTTTATGTGCGTGAGTGTGGAGTTATATGGGCGAGTATGTATAACGTATTACGTAAGTTATTTTTTCTTTCTCCCTCAATCACTCTCTTTTCTTCACTTTTTGTGTCGTTTTCTTTCTCTTTAAACGTTGTTTTTTGCGGTTTGCGTTTATACGTTTTTCCTTGCGAGTATGTGTGTATTGTTTGTGGCTTTATGTTGCGTTATGTATTGTTATTGTGTGTGTGTGTGTGTGTGTGTGTGTGTGTGTGCGTGTGCTATTACCCGTGCTTCTATATTCTCTAACGTGTTGTGGTGCAGTATGTGGGAGTGTTTACTTGTGAGTTTGTGTATGTGTATGTGTGTGTGCGTGTGTGCGTGTGCGCGTTTGTGTGTGTGTGTGTGTGTGTGTGTGTGTGTGCGTGTGTGTGTGTGTTGGTATGTGTTAGTATGTCAGTGTTAGGCACCTGACCAGATAGACCAATGATCAAAATTTTTAAAACAATACAATCTCGGCTTTTGCTATATTATGGACAACATTGTCCTCATTTAACCATTTTCTTGACGAATGGTGACCCAGCATGATCGCAGCTTTAAAGCTGAAAATATTTAAAGAATATATATTATAGGAGCGGGCGTGGCTGTATGGTAAAAAACATGCTTCCCAACTACATGGTCTTGGTTTCAGTCCCACAGCATGGTAATATGGGCAAATATATTCTACTATAAACTCAGGCCGACAAAAGCTTTATGAATAGATTTGGTAGACGGAAACTGAAAGAAGCTCTTCGTGTATATATGTGTGGGTGTGTGTGTGGGGGGGGGAGGTTGTGTGTCTGTGTTTTGGTCTGTGTCCCTCACTACCGCTTGACAACCAGTGTTGGTGTGCTTACAACTCCGCAATTTAGCGGTTCGGCAAAAGCAACAGATAGACTTTAAAACAATAAGTCCTGGGGTCGATTTGTTCGACTAAAACTCTTCAATGCGGTGGCTCAACATGGCCACCATCAAATGACTGAAACAGGTAAAGCATAAAAGATATAAGATGCCTAAAGATCGCACAACAGAACTGAATTAGCAACCGCAAGATTACCGAACGAACTTCTATATGCCAGCACCAAACGTATTCATCGACATTCTATGTACGCAACACACCAAACAGAAATCTCTAGTATAAGAATATACAGTTATGTGCAGTAATCTGTATAATCTCTACAGAAAAGTATAAATTCTCAAATCAGCCAGTTATTAAACGTAATGCTATACTTACTATATCGCATTAGTCGCATGCCTACTTATCTAGAGTTCCTTTGCTTCGTATTATAAAAAAATTTACCATATACACGCTCATAATATGTGCGTATGTACGCGTGTGTTTATACCTAACTTTTTGTTATCTATCTCTGTATCGCTCTCTTTAACACGAGTAAATTCATCTATCTATCTATCTATCTATCTACGAGTTATTTGAATTCAGAAATACTAAACTTATGCCGAGTTAACAGTAAGATGCTGGGAAAATTAGTTATGCAGCTACCGTACAGCAAACTTGAACTAAAACTATTTTGATTATATATCAAACAATTTATACTAAACACTTTGAAACGGACTCTGTCGAGATGTTGGTACGTTTAGAAGATTGAAAAATATAATGGAAACGACACTAGCCATGCATTTCGGTTTTACTTTTCCTTTCTTTTATCTTAAATAACAATATACTTTATACTTTTTTAATGGCGACATTTAAATGAAGCATCATTTTATATGTTCAAATACTCTCTGTAGCCTCTACACTCTAGAATGCGTATTGATCTTGAAATAATAGACCAAAAAGAAAAAAAACGCATTGAATGAATACACAGACTGAATGTTTTGTTATGCTCATGCTCAAATCTATGTCTTGGAAGGGAACTTTTCAGAAACAGATGTTTAAAGACCGTCTATAACAAACGACAAAATCACGCATACATACATACATACATACATACATACATGTGTGTGTGTGTGTGTGTGTGTGTGTGTGTGTGTGTGTGTGTGTGTGTATGCTAATGAATCAACTGAGGTGGAATCTATGAAACCATTACTTAAAGCTTTCTGCGAAACTGTACAATAGACATCGAATTTTTCTACATAAAATGCATAAAATCTACTTTATGCATATATTAGTAAGACATTATTATAGTATTATTGTCCTTGTTCTTGTTATTTATCGTTGTTGTTATCAATGATTATCGTGATGGTTGTGGCGAATGTTGTAATTAATAATGATGAGTATCAAATGTGTTTCTGCGGGAGTTTAATAACTCCTTGCAATCTCGTAATGAAGAAGGAATATTGTTAGACTTCCCAAGTTGTAGCTGTGTTTGTTGTTGACATCATTTCTGACTATAGTATTGCTTATGATGTTTTAGTTAGTGTTGTTGATAATGTTGGTAAGATGTTGTTCTTATCAACAGGAACGTTAAAAAGCAGACTTTTACCTTAGCCGGATTTGAAATCAGAACTTTAAAGTAAATACCTCGGAAATTCTGTCTAACACTTTATTCTGCAAATCCGCTAAGTTTGTTGTTTCTGCTGCTGTCGTTTATGTTGCTTTTATGTGGATATTATAGGAATCTGTATATTCCTTACGCCATAGATGGTTCGTTATACATCAATGTATTTCTTGATATACAATCTCATGTTTCTCTATTGCACTTTAGGTACATACATAGATGCATACATACATACGTAATTATGTATATATATACATATATATATATATATATTCAAACACACACACGTATATATATATATATATATATATATATATATATATATAGCTACATAATCCAGTCACGAATCAATATATTTACTGTATGACTCTATCAACATATATATATCTCCCCCCTTTTGAGATTGACTTCCGTTAGAAGTTAATATTATTTTTTACACACACGCACACACGCACACGCACACACACACACATACACACACACACACGCACGCACGTACACACACAGACACACACATTTACACACACACACATAACGTTTCTTCTTTTCTTTTGTTCTAGCTTTGAAACCATAATTTTGTCTGTGACTTCGTCTCCTGCCCCCTTTTTTTCCTTATCTCTTTTTATCCCCTGACCCCATTTCCCTAACTCTCTCTCTCTCTCTCTCTCTCTCTCTCTCTCTCCTTCTCTGCATACATATATATATCCTTATTCTCTTTATTTTCTCCCACACCTTTCTACACAACGACGTCTTAAGACCGAATGTTAAAGTGTTGTATTTTTATCTTTTATGTTGCAAACCAGTTTCTGTAAGTATTCTTATTTTCCCTCCCTCTCTCCCGAACTTTTACCATAAATACATATACACATATCTTATATAAATCCCAGCATTGTACATATATGTGTGTATGTGTGCATGTGTCTGTATATGTGTGTATGTGTGAGTGTTGTTATGTATGTGTGTGTGAGATAGATCGTGGGTGGTAGGTGTGTGTGTGTGTGTGTGTGTGTGTGTGTGTGTGTGTGTGTGTTAGTATTATGCTGGTATTTATCAACGATAAATATGTGCTTTCGCAGTTCAGCATAAATTCCCTGCAATTCTTCCACTTAAAATACCAACATACTCTCTTGTGTTACGGCATGCAAGCGAAAGACAAACGTATACTTGCATGTACGTATACAAATACATAGATTCACATATGCATGTCTTTACAAGCAACTACATTCATCATTCATATATTCATATGCGTGTGTGAGTATGAGTGTGTATATGTACGCATGTCTGTATGGTTTTGTGCAAACGTATCGCCATATACATACATACATAAATGTATGTGTGTGTGTTGGAGAATATCTGTCAACAAAAGGAAATGGTATGACATACATAAAGTAGAAAGTGTATATTTTATATGAAAAGCTAAATATTTTTGTGTCATAAATGCAAGTTTCACATTACCGATACTTCAAACGCTGGAGTAGAGAACCGGCGTGGCGATATTTAAACGAAACTGCTTAGAAACACATTTAGATATGATCAGTTGACTAAATAAAATAATTTTCTCAGTAATAGTGTATTTCTTGGATCACGAGGGGTACTGAAAAGTTCCTGGTTTTGCGTAATAGAAAATACAGGAAGATTTTACTTTTGATTTTATTCAACATATTCCTCTCTCAGATTCACACACTTATAGCAGCGATCCTTCAGTTTTTCTGAGCCCTGTAAAAGAACTCGGAAGGTTGGACCTTCAGCCAGGCTTTTCACGATACCCTTATAACCCGGACCTTTTCTGCAGCCCAGCGTACACTATTATATTTTACATAGTACTGTGTTGTATGTTGTATTAAGCTGATATTTTCTAATAGAAGTTCTCTCATTCTTCCTCCTTTCATTGACTCAGGGATCAGTTGCTGTAGTATATTATATGATCTTGTCGGAGAAGTTTATTACAAGAGATTACTATAGGAGTACATTAAAGGAATTTCTTACTCTCAGCTAGGAATTTCATATAGGTAATCATTACAGTAGATATTTTCAACCAACAGTTGACTGGAGGTTATTACAAAAGTCGATGAATTCACCCACAACTATACCGCTGATTATGTATGTTGAACTTTGCGTTCAAATTGTACTCCAGGTTTCAACGATAAAAATATTGATATTGTATCAAGTGAACAGTAGTTTAGGTGAATGTTCAGTAATTTTAGATTACTACATATCCTCTACGAATGTTTTATTTCCAAATTATGTTTCTCAGGAAATTAATGTAGTTTTTAATATTTTTTCTCAACTATTAGAGACACTTAAATGGAACGAATTATTTCTCTTGTATGATTATTTTTAACATATACGCCACTGACAGCATGCATACACACATATATAAAAACATACATATATATCTACATGTATCTTTTATGTTTTAGCTCTTATTCTTTACTTGCTTCAGTCATTAGATTGTGGCCATGCTAGGCACCGCCTTGTAGAATGTTTTAGTCTAATGAATCGACTCCATTACTTAATTTTTAAAACCTGGTATTTATTCGACCGGTCTCTTTTGCCGAACCGCTATATGGCGGGGATGTGAACACACTGATACTGTTGTCAAACAGTGGTGGGAGACAAACACACACGCACGCACGCACGCACACACACACACACACACACACACACACACACACACACACACACACACACACACACACACACACACACACACAAGCGTGTCGAGCTGGCAGAAACGATAAGCACGCCGGGCGAAATGCTTAGCGCTATTTCGTCTGCCGTTACGTTCTGAGTTCGAATTCCGCCGAGGTCGACTTTGCCTTTCATCCTTTCGGGGTCGATTAAATAAGTACCAGTTACGCACTGGAGTCGATATAATTGACTTAATCCGTTTGTCTGTCCTTGTTTGTCCCCTCTGTGTAGCCCCTTGTGGGTAGTAGAGAAATAACACACAAGCATACATACATACACATGTACACATACATACATAAACACATACATACATACACACATACACATACATACATACATACATACATACATACATACATACATACATTGAAATTCCCATGGAGGAGCCTTGGATCTGAGTTAGAAATCGACTCTCTCTCTATTGGCAAGAAATCTTGAAATAAAGTTGAATAATGACATACATGCATATATATGGAATATATATATAATTTTTCATTCCATTCCTATATTCTTTGGTATCAATCATTACCGTTTTAACGTCGTTTTTACTTTGTGAAGTTTTCAATGTTCCTTGATTTACGAACAATATTTAGATGCTATCTCATGTGAGAAAACCAGCGTTCTTTACAACATTCAAACGTATTTTCACTATATGATCCTTGTATACCAAATATTTTTGTTACTTTTTTTCATTATTACCAGAAGGTTAGTAATTACAATTTTGGAATATTGAAGTTTCTTCTCTCAACAAATTTTATCATGTTCTTTTCAGTATTGCGTGCTTTCTTTTTCTGTGTAACACACACACACACACACACACACACACACACACACACACACACACACACACACACACACACACACACACACACACACACACAAAGCACACGAAGCACACCCATAAATAAAGATTTACATGTGTGTTAAGAAGTATAGACTTTTATATATGTTGTGACGGTGAATATTTGTCTGAGTGCATGCGCGTGCATGTGTGTGGAGTAGCCTCTCTGTGTGTGTGTGTGTGTGTGTGTGTGTGTGTGTGTGTGTGTGTGTGTGTGTGTGTGTGTGTGTGTGTGTGTGTCTGTGTGTGTACATATATATTTGTGTGTGCATATTTACAGATTATGCGAATATACTGTATCTGATTTACATTTAAATATCGTTTTATTGATAAAGGCCTAATTTGATTTCAAGCGCTTTTCGAATAATCAGCGAAAACGTTATGCCAGTCATATTGCTTATATTAGATTCAATTTGGGATGGTGCCATGCTGTCTATGTTTTATATAATTTGATATATCCAAGGTGTTCAGCAATCCTGTGTCCTTTGGCTGTGTAATTCATCAGAGAAAACTAAAAGACATGAACTAAAATAGCCGAAAATACAATCCATAATTATCTTCATAACGAGTCTAAAAATACTTATATAACAGCTTATGGTTGTGTGCTTGAATGTGTGTCTGTGATGTGTAAATGAGTGTATGTGTAAATGTATGCGTATGCTTGTTCTTGCTCGCATATATCTGTTCATTTATAGAAAGAAACCAAGTTTCATTATTATAATTAGGTAGATTGACTGTACCTCTAAATTAAAAAGTTCAGCATTATGGTATACACTGTCACACTGAGCCTATGGATTACAATAACGGGACAAATATCTATGGGAAACGTCACTAAGAATAGCACTGTAAATATATATATATGACAACGTGTGTGTATATATAACAATATATATGTATGTAAATGTATATGTAGGTATCTCCAAAATATATCTAAATATACAAAACTTCACTTTGTGTGAAATAAGAATATAGGAACATCGTTACATTTTTTTAAATATGATATTGATGTACAGAAATAGACCAAGGTTGTCTCCCGATAGACCAATCAGGGTTCGTTGACCACTTCTCAGAGAAAACATACCCGGCTTCTAATCAATTGTACAGATCAGGTGCTATATAAACCATGTATAAAGTAAACTAGCATCGTGTGCAGAGCCTAATTTATGACTCCTTTATATAGCTCTTTATCTATGCTGACGATTCGTGTAGGAAGCCAAGTAGGTTAAATACTGCAAGTACGTCAAGTTTGTTAAGGAGTCATCTCAAACTGTGAAATGGCTCATCAGAGACACCCACCGATATTTTTCCGCGCACCAGTAGCATAGAAACCCTCTGTGTTTACATTATTATTTCAAGCACAGTAAGGCTTTGTAATATTTAATTTTATTCAAGTCCTTTTGATTTAATCTCTGTTGTACAAAACTAGAAAATGCATATATGCATGCAAAGACACACACACACACACACACACACACACACACACACACATATATATATATATATATATATATATATATATATATATATATATATATATATATATATACATATATATATATATATATATATATATATATATATATATATATATATATATATATATATATATATGCGTAAACATAAATTTGTGTATAAAAACTATATATATATAATATATATACAGATATATATATACATATATATATATAAAGTCTACATGTGTCTGTTTGTCTGTCTGTCTCTTTCTCTTTCTTTCTCTTTCTCTCTCTTTCTCTGTCTCTCTCTCTATCTCTCTCTCTCTCTCTCTCAGTTTGCGTTTTTTCAAATTAAGTTTGAATATCAGCCAAATACTTGAACAGTTGTCTGCTCAGATATATATAATAAATATGTGTTATCATCGTCAACTATTGTTTTCTTCAAGAAACAACCTTATGCACAGACACACATAAACATATGTGTGCGCGTGTGTGTGTGTAATGTTGTTATTACAGAAAGTCTTGAGGTAATGTCGAATTGCTTGACACAAAACACCTTTTCCGTTGGTGATTCATGTTACATAGAAGTCAGTTTACATAGACGTTATTAAAAAATACGTTTTGCGATACAGAATCCCTCTTTACGACCAGATTCCAAGGAAAGCAGCACTCGCGCAACGCAGGTTAATTTCTCTCTCACTCATTCTGTATACCAACACCCAAGCACACATATAAAAACACAAACACTCTTCTGTACTCGTATTTACTATACGTATATTGTTATCCTAAACACAATTAAAGATGTCAGAATACAGGTTGCGTTCAGTTTGGTTCGTAACCATTACAGGGAGAAAAAATAGACACATGCATGTACACACATCCGCATACAGCCGTACATATACATCATTGCTAATCGATTTATTGATATTAACCAAGGCTAATAGCTGTAACCGTCATAAACACACTCACCATCATCACTATTGAAAGGAAGCTGAAGGAGAACTGTTTTCTAAAGTTGATTTTTTTCCCATCTTTTCTTTCTTTCATTTTTATTATATATATTTTTTTGTATATGAAATGCCAAACATAATCTCTTCCAAATAAATGCGGATATTTTATATCTATATCTACATTATCTTCATTATTATTATTATTATTATTATTATTATTATTATTATTATTATTATTATTATTATTGCTTCTGCTGCTGTTGTTGTTTTTGTTGTTGTTATTAACTGTCATTATTATTATCGTTGATGTTTTGGAATGAATGGACGTGTTTCCAGACCATTCCCCCGAGAAAATGGAATTTTTATCAAGTATAACGTGGATGAACTATTTCTGTTTTTCCTTCTTTTTTTTTTATTATTAATTTTCAGAAGGAGTTTTCAGAAAGTGTGGTCGTCTTTCCCAATTATTGTAGTAAACAAAGAACTTGTCTTTTATGCGATATTTTATTTTTTTACTGAGAAATTTTCATGCATTCATACTTTATTCAATAGGAATTCTCGTAATGAAGAATTAGTGAGAGGTAATAACAAGAAAAGAATTAATATTGGATACGCCCCCAGAGCAAAAAAAAAAAAAAGAAAAATCAAATATACGGAAATGAATGTATAAAAGAGACGATATATAAAATTGCAACAAAATTAAACAAAACAATATTAAGGAAACAAATTGGTACATTTAGAAGCTCAGACAGCAACAATTTGACACCTAAAAAACGTGACACAAAAACAAGTGATATAAATAATAACAGACTTCTACAATTTCATAAAATATATTAAAGATGTTGCTTTGCTATTATTACAAAGCGTATTCCGCCGAGGTCGGCTTTGCCTTTCATCCTTTCGATGTCGATATGATATGTACTAGTTGAATACAGGGGTTGATGTAATCAACTATGCCCCTCCCAAAATTTCATGTTCTGTGCCTATAGTAGGAAGGTTTGTTACAAAGCGCAAATAAAGGCGGCGAGCTGGTAGAATCTTTAGTACGCCGAGCAAAATGCTTAGCGGATTTCGTCAATCTTTACGTTCTGAGTTCGAATCCGAGGGTATTTAGGCAGAAGGCCATTTGAAGAGGAGTCCTTACCTTCCCTGAACTTCAGAAAATTTGTAGTTAGTCAGCGAATGATTGAGGAACTATTTGAAAGAACTGGCAGAAAGGGAAGGGAAAGATAAAGTGCAGATTGAAGGGCAATTAATATATGGACAGGATATAAGGGGATTCGGAATAATAGAGTCATGATCAGAGAGATTAGCAATGATGTTCACTCTCGTGGTCAAGTTTTTACATTTGTAGCTAAGTAAAGACAGGTGTGAGCACGGAGATGTCACGAAACAACATGTGGTCAAATAAGGTATGCATAAGCATGCAGGTTCTGATGACTTCCAAAGACTTCAGAGCTTTTGGAAACTGTAAGGTATTGTGTGGGCAGTATGGTGCAAGATAACGTATTTGAAGAAGTATTTAAACGACATATTGATCGATTTCTGCCCGGAGAATCTGGAACAGCTAAGAAGCAATAGCAGGCTGGAAGAATTGCTATTTTCAAGACATCACGGATTGCAGTTCCGAGAAAAGCCTGAAACTTTGCCTCGACTTGAAGCAAGTACCTGGAAACCTATCTCCTACGCAAGTACTCCTACTCCTTTTTATTACAACCACGAAAAAGAAATGGACAGCAAACCATCGTAAACTGACATAGAAAGAAGTGTGAGCTTAGACAAAAGACAAGCAAGAGACATTAAAAGGAGCCCTATTATCGCTTCGATAGCAAGAGACTTTAGAATCGAAATGAAAACCCAATGAATATCCTGAATGATATCAAAGAAAAAACGGAAAACAATGTGTTGATTGAAGAAGAAATTGGTTCCGACCTTGTAGAACATTGCCATAATAGACTACTAGTGAAAACCAAGCTACCACTCTATCAAATAAAATATATATTTGAACTTCCCAGAAGATTTGGCAGGATTCCAAATAATAATAATAATAATAATAATAATAATAATAATAATAATAATAATAATAATAATAATAATAATAATAATAAAAATAATAATATTATTATTGTGGTTATGCGAGAAATCATTACAATTATATCTTTGGTTTTGCTAAATACTATTCATGTACGGTTTTTTGTTCCTCATCCAATTTTTTATTGTTATTTTTTTTATTAATTATGATACTTAGCGTATATTAAATAACAATGTCCTCCTCCTCATTATCATCATCATTATCATCATCATTATCAAAACTGCCACCACAACAGCACCATCATCATTATCCCCCTCCTTTTTATGGTCATTAATATCATCATCATCATCATCCGTTATACTAGCGTAAACCGCAAGGCATTACCATACGGTTAAGAGGTTCGCTTGGCTATAATGTGGTAATGAGATTGAGAAACCGATAACTCTGGAATCCAATCATATTGACTGCACTTGTTCTTCGATATTAGACTTAATTCTTGGCCCTGTTTAACACCACCGACTGAAATCCTTGAGTTTCTGTATCCAAGTCTGAATATCACTTCATCTCTTCATCCCACTATTATCGAAAACTCTGACAAAGAACTCGTCCTTTCTCCTCCCCCTCTCTCCATTCTTGGAGGACCTGAAAATGATCTTCCCAGCCACATAAATCATAAGAAATGCCATGCACCAAGCCCTGGCTCTGTTAGGCCTTGATTTTTTTTAAATGCTATATTTTATTGTTCGGGTTTCATTAGAGTAATATTACAAAAGCTGACATACTCTTTTACTCTTTTACTTGTTTCAGTCATTTGACTGTGGCCCAACATCTTGTCTGTCAAATCATAGAGAGGGCACTAATGCGTTTGTTTATCTCCATCCCGGAAAGAGCAGTCAAATAAGCTTCTAGAAGTTGAAGTGGCCACGTAGCATTTTTCTTCTTGTCTCAGTAGCAATAATCTTCCTCAGTAGTTACTCTGTTTTGTGACACCACAATGGCTATTTGATACAAAGAGGATATATAAGGCGCAAGCGTTGCTGAGTGGTAAGTTTGCTTCCAAATCACCTGATTCTGGGTTCGGTTCTACTGCGTGGTAGCTTAGGCAAGTGTTTTGTACAATAGCTCCGAATGTGAGTGGATTTGGTCGACGAAAACTGAAAGCTCGTCGTGTGTGTGTATGTATGTGTGTGTGTATGTGGGTGTGTGTGTATGTGTGTGTGTGTGTGTGTGTGTGTGTGTGTGTGCGTGCGCGTGCGTGCGTGCGTATGCTTGCCCCACTACCGCTTGGCAACCAGAGTTGGTGTTTTTGCGGCAAAAGAGACCGATAGAATAAGTTCCAAATTTTAAAAATATAAGTCCTGGTGTCGATTCGTTCGACTAAAATTCTTCAAGTTGGTGCTGCAGCACGACCTCAATCTCATGATTGAAACATGTAATAAATAAATGTTTAGTGAGAGTAACCTCTTCCTTTAAGCTAAGATAGTTCCTATAGAGAAACAAAAGAAATGTGGTCTATTTGTGTAATGTGAAAGAAAGAGCAAAAGGGTAAAATTGACGAGCGTACTGTGCCTTCTTTCTTTCAAGTTAACGAAAGCACAATTGAGAGAGAAAGAAGTGTGATTTATTGATGTAGGCGGCAGAGAAGCTGTGTTATTGATGATACAATGCGGCAGGGTATTGTGTTGACTGTTTGTTCAAGATAACGTGTATACCGCGGAGAGAGAAAGAGGAGTGGCTGGTTACTGCAAGCAGCAGAAACATTGTATAAATACATAAGGTTGATGTACCGTACTGATTATAATAGCCTCTAGCAGGAGAAAATCTGTTTTCAAAGAGGTTTTATAGCTGATACTTGAAGAGATATAACGAGTGGATTGCAGGCATGTCAAGAGTAGAGGCGCAGGGTGGATAATCCTCGACTTGCATACTAAAAGGCACCATATGGATTAACAACAAAACGCCAACTCAGCAAAGAAGCATCCATGTATTAACTCAAGCTGCTAGAAATAACAATCAAATCATCAACTCGCACATTACAGTCTTTTAAAAAGGACATATTAGATAATGTAATCCTAGATACTGTCTCTGAATAAAAGAGGGAATGGTCGAAACTAGAGAGAACGTTAAACTACAGGGCTGCTTAATAAGGGCTCGTCTGAGACTAAACAATAACAATACTAACAACACCAGCACCTGAAGATCTTAGAAATACCCTACAATCTAAATGTATTGCAAAAGTCGGCATTACTTAGGACTGCACGCATATTGCGTAAAGTACTGTCTGTCTTAGGTCGTTGTTATGACTTGACAAACAGTACAAATCCCCGGTAGACACAATATCTTCAATCAACAACCTCACAATATTGTATACTGTGCGACCTCTACCATAATAATAATAATAATAATAATAATAATAATAATAATAATAATAATAATAATAATAATAATAAACTACAGACAGTACACGGCTTTACCACTACAGACAGTACACGGCTTTACCACTACAGACAGTACACGGATAAACTACAGACAGTACACGGCTTTACCACTACAGACAGTACACGGCTTTACCACTACAGACAGTACACGGCTTTACCACTACAGACAGTACACGGCTTTACCAAGGAAATAGACATGAAATTCGGATTAGAAAAATGTGCCAAAGGAACCCTGAAAAGAGGAAAATTAGTTAAAAGTAGCAATATAACACTAGATAAAGCCAATGAAATAAGAGAACTAGACGAAAGCCAACCATATAAGTATTTAGGAGTCAATGAACTAGATAGGATACAACATACACAAATGAAAGAAAAAATAAAGAAAGAGTACTATAGACGAGTTAGATCAATACTAAAAACAGAGCTCAATGCTAAAAACAAGATAATGGGTATCAACACTTTAGCTGTCCCAGTTATAAGCTACAGCTACAACATCCTTAACTGGACACTAAACGAACTATGTAAAATAGACAGGAAAACAAGAAAAATAATGACAGGATATAGGATGCACCACCCAAAATCTGACATAGAAAGGCTATATATACAACGCACAGAAGGTGGCAGGGGTCTTATACAGCTAGAAAACTATTATAAAATAACCACCATAGGACTGCAAAAATACCTACTCCAGAAGCAAGGGAAGCTAATACAAATAGCCACAAAACACGAGCAAAACAAAAAACTGTTTTCAGTATTTAAGGAAGCTGACAAATACAAACAAGAAATCAATCTACCTAACAAATACGAAGAAGAAGAAGAAGAAGAAGAAGAAGAAGAAGAAGAAGAAGAAGAAGAAACAACAAAAGCTATAAAACAAATGAAATCCAAACTAAAACTAGAACAGCAACGGACCATGATAAAACGATGGCAAGAAAAGCCCCTACATGGTAAATACTGGGCTAAACTAAATGCGAAAGAAATAGACAGAGAAAAATCCCAGCAATGGCTGAGAAGCTCAGGACTCAAAGCAGAGACTGAAGGATTTTTAATTGCTGCACAAGACCAGAGCCTCCCCACCAGAAATTACCAAAAACACATAATGAAAAGAAATATAACAAGTAACTGGAGAATATGTGGAGATCGACAAGAAACAATAAATCATATTATCTCTGGCTACCCAGTCCTGGCTAAGAAGGAATATATTCTCAGACACGACAGAGCTGGGACCTATATACACTGGAAGCTATGCCAACACTATGGAATAACAACAAAAAAAAGATGGTATAAACACACGGCAGAAAAGGTCACAGAAAACGAGAAAGCAACCATACTCTGGGATATGCCAATACACACAGATAGAGAAATTAAGGCAAATAGACCAGATATAGTTGTCAAAGATCATGAAGGAAAAAAATGCTTTCTAATTGATGTATCAATACCAGCAGATGACAACGTTTCTCGAAAAGAAATGGAAAAACTTTCAAAATACAAAGACCTGGAAATAGAGATAACTCGAATGTGGAGTCTAAAAACAGAAACAATTCCTATCATAGTAGGTGCCTTAGGTATAATAAAAAAATATTCAGACAAATACATAACAAAAACACCAGGACTTACAAATATATATAACATACAGAAAATTGCACTACTGGGTATACTGCACACATTCTACGCAAAACACTTTCAATACAGTAAACATAAGAGCACCACAGCAAACCACAGCACATACCCAAGGCGCACAGAGCTGCGCTCGGTAGTGAAGTGAAAGCACGTTATAAAAATAAAACTACTGAACAATAATAATAATAATAACAATGATAATAATAATAATAATGGTTTCAAATTTTGTCACAAGGGCAGTAATTTTGTAGGAGGGGATAAGTTGATTGGTGGTGGGGGTGGCAGCGACAGTAATGGTG
This sequence comes from Octopus bimaculoides, assembly GCF_046866305.1. NCBI lineage: Eukaryota > Metazoa > Mollusca > Cephalopoda > Octopoda > Octopodidae > Octopus > Octopus bimaculoides. The sequence goes on along the minus strand of NC_142935.1, from coordinate 43,676,888 downwards.
GGGGTGGGAGTGGTCATTATCATCTTTGTCATCGTCGTCGTCACTGTTGTCATCACTGTCATCATTGTCATCATCATCATCATCATTGTTAGCAAAAAATCAGTAAAACAATGGATAATATTCTTTGGAATAATTAGCTATGACCCTTTGTCAGATCCTGCTGGAACAGACATTGCATTTTATCACTGGTACTTAATTTATCAACCCCAACAGGATGAAAGGCAAAGTCAACCTCGGCAGAATCTGAACTCAGAATGTAGTGAAATACCACTAAATATTTTGTCCAGCATGCTAACAGTTCTGTCAATGATGATGATGATGATGATGATGATGATGATGATGATCATCATCATCGTTTAACGTCCGCTTTCCATGCTAGCATGGGTTGGACGATTTGACTGAGGACTGGTGAAACCGGATGGCAACACCAGGCTCGAGTCTGATTTGGCAGAGTTTCTACAGCTGGATGCCCTTCCTAACGCCAACCACTCAGAGAGTGTAGTGGGTGCTTTTACGTGTCACCCGCACGGATGATAATAATGATAATGATAATAATAATAATAATAATAATAATAATAATAATAATAATAATAATAATAATAATAATAATAATAATAATAATATGGTACCCTAGGCATAACACCTACATGAACTTCTAACTTGTTGTCTCTTGAGGTCTCTGGGTGAGACTTGAATCCAACTTGTACAAATGCAAAACAAAAGTCAAACATAAAATAATAATAATAATAATAATGGAAAAACCTTCAAAATACAAAGACCTGGAAATAGAGATAACTCGAATGTGGAATCTAAAAACAGAAACAATTTCGATCATAGTAGGTGCCTTAGGTATAATAAAAAAATATTCAGACAAATACATAACAAAAACACCTGGACTTACAAATATATATAACATACAGAAAATTGCACTACTGGGCACTGCACACATTCTACGCAAAACACTTTCAATACAGTAAACATAAGAGCACCACAGCAAACCACAGCACATACCCAAGGCGCACAGAGCTGCGCTCGGTAGTGAAGTGAAAGTACGTTATAAAAATAAAACTACTGAACAATAATAATAATAATAATAATAACCCTGAATTAGATGAAGAACCTAAAATAACCTTGAATTAAATGAAGAATCTGAAACTACTGCCACCAAACAGACTGCAAAAAAGAACGGGCAGACAAAAATTGAAGAACGATGGACCCATAAGTCTCTGCATGGAGAGTATATACTTCGAATCCGAAATGCTGATGTAGACCATGCAACAACCCATCAGTGGCTGAGAAGCGTAGGACTGAAAGCAGAGACTGAAGGTTTTATATTGGCGGCACAAGATCAAAGCTTGCTTACTAAAAACTACCAAAACGGTTCTTGACCCTAAATTCAGATTCTGCGATAAGTTTGATGAAACAATAGACCATCTCGTCTTGGGATGTCCTGTGCTGACACCAAACGAATACAAAAATTGCCACGATAGGGTAGGACAGTATTTACACTGAAAAATATGTAAACACTACAAAATTAGTACTCCTGCCTACTGAGCCAGTCGTTGAAGGTAAAAATGTCACTATCCTCTGGGATTTTCTAGTCAACACCGACAGAACGTTCCAGGCTAATCGACCAGACATAGTCATTAAAGATAGGGAAAAAGATACTTGTAGACTAATAGATGTAAGTGTCCCACTGACAAAAATACATCTGTAAAAGAATTTGCCAAATTAAGTAAATATAAGGACCTGGAAATTGAAATACAAAAGATGTGGCACCTTAAAACGATAACTGTTTCTGTTATTGTGGTTGCCCAATGTATTATAAGAAATGGATGTTAGAAACATCTAGATAATATCCCAGGAGAACCATGTCTCAGAGAAATCCAAAAGATTGTGGTGACAAATACTGCCTACATCCTTAGAAAAAAACCTATCAATTTAAATGTATGTGTTGTATTACATGAAGATATTTAGCTACTGCCCCTGCCATTTACCCTCCCAAAGCTTTCGGTCGTACTGTTACACCTATTCTTCACTCGCCTTAGGTCGCTGGGTGTGTCTCGGCAAGTGATTGTAACAACCATGCAGATTGAAAATAAATAATAATAATAATAATAATAATAATACTACTACTACTACTACTACTACTAATAATAATAATAATAATGATAATTCTTGCTACTACAGGCACAAGGCCTGAAATTTTGTGGGAGAGAGGATAGGCGATTTCATCGACCTGGAAAAGATGAGAGCTAAAATCGACCTCGGCGATATAGGAACTCAGAAGGTAAAGACAGAAGAAATGCCGCAACGCATTTTGTCCAGAATAGTAACGATTCTGTTTGCTTGCCACTCTAATAGAAATAACAATTGTTTCTAAGATAGACAGAAAGCTGAAAATTTATGGCCCTACTATTTAACTAGTAGATTATATTATCGACTTCCAAGAAGGTGGACAACAAAATAACCTCGGCGTAGTTTGATATCAAAACGTATAGAGCTGGAAGAAATACTGCGAGGCGCTAACGATTCTACCAACCTACATTTTACTTTGCAAAGTTCATTTTGAAATACATTATTTTAGATCTTGATATCGCTAAGAGGATGAGATTTTTTCCCCTCTGAAATAAGCAAAAGTCCTGAAAATGATAAAACGCAATCTGGTCACGGCGGGATTTGAGCTCAGCACATAAAGAGTATGAAGAAGTGTAACTAAGTATTTTGTCCGACGTGCTAAAATTCTAGTAGCTCACTAGCTTAAAGAGAATGAATATTAAAAACAAAATTACACAACTTTTCTGTCATATGATCGTTGTTTATTTGTTTGCTCGTTTTTTACAGAAATCGACCTTCTGTTTTTTTTTTAGAATACATTAAAAACAGAGATAGGATCTCTAATTAGGATAGAATAATCCAGAAATTGTAGAGATTGGAATCGGTGTATCAATACGAGAACGAGCAACCAGTTTGGATTGCAATCAGAGCCGTCGCATCCTGATGTCAGCATGTCAGCGTGTTAACCTCAGAAGGATTAATGCCAAAGTTCGTTTTGAATTCAGAGTGGTGAGTACTGGTGAAGTTAAGTACTATAAATCCTGTTGTTCTTATTGTTGCAGTTGTTGTTGTTGTTGCAGTCGTCGTCGTTTTTGTTGTTGTTTTTGTCATCCTAAGTCAGCTCTGATCAAGCACAACTTTGATCAAAGGCTATGCCGCCATATCTTTTCCGGCTATGTATGAAAGCATTATTTAGCATGCCTTTGTTTTTTTGTTTAAAAATGGGCTGAGGACCAGGGGTTGCAAGGGTTTTAAGTACATCCCCTAAAATTTGTGGGAGGAGAGGCGGTCAAAGAAAAGGCTTTGAACACCAAGCAAGGAGACACTATTTCGTGTTCCAACCATCATATACTACCATGTATATTACAGGTTTACAACTCAATATAAACATTTTAAAGTGAAATATTGAGTTTTCACTTTCTAAACAAATTTCGTTCTCGTACTTATGTTTAAAACAGATGTTTGACTTATGTTTGAATTGGGGAGGATTTAGTTATTATACTAAACAAGTATAAAGGCTTATTACAATCCACTCTGTTGACTTGTTGCTGTTGTTATCGTTTAGCAATTAGTCAGCCCTGATTGAACAGGTTTATGAACAATGATGTTCCAGCCCGACAACCCCATCATATTTTCAGACACAGATTATACGGTCCGCCTTATCCAATGTATCCCTTCATTTTACATGATTATAGAGTATTATTGAAAGGGGATTTGACTCTTTTTTAGGTATGTAACCGTTTGTCATCCATGATCAAGCAAATTTATGGTATGGTCGAAAGATTTGGCAAGAAACAGAGATATTATACTTCTACTACTACTACTACTACTACTACTACTACTACTACTAGAGATATTATCCTTCTACTACTACTACTACTACTAGTAGTAGTAGTAGTAGTAGTAGTAGTAGCAGTGATCGCAACCAAATAACCTTTCATCACGCAACACCATTTCAGCATAATATCGTTATCTAATGAGGTAAATGCTCTTCTTATAGCTGGGATTTTAAAACAAATATATTCCTCTTGGTTGAATGGGAGTGATAGAAATATAATGATTATATAGGGTTTATAAGGTGGCGATCTGGCTGGATCCTTACCGCGTCGGACAAAATACATGGCAGCATTTCTTGCGAGTTTACGTTCTGATTTCAAATTCTGCGGAGGTTAACTTTGCCGTTCATCCTTTGGAAGTTGATAAAATAAGCACCAGTGAAACACTGGAGTCGATGTAAAGAACTTACTACCTCCCACTTACATTGGTTGGCCTTTTACAAATATTTTAACCCATCATGTAGTGTTTTTGTGTGCTGTAGATATGTCTGGTCTGAATGAAAGGGTTAGAGTTCTAACACTATTCTAGTGTCTATAGATGTATTTGGACTGAGGAAAAGAGATAGTATTGTTGTAGTGTTCTGGGGTGTTGTTAATGTGATTGAACTGAATGGGGGGGGGGGATAATGTTCATGTGGCATTGTAGTCTTATCATTGTATCAATACATTGATATTGTAGTATTATTATTTTCTAGGCAGTAAGCTGGCATAACGCTTAGCGGTATTTCGTCTGGAACAACGTTCTGAGTTCAAATTCCGCCGAGGACGACTTTGCCTTCTATCATTTCGAGGGTCAATGTAATCGACTATACAACTCCCCCGAAAATGATGTTCTTCTGGCAAAATTTGAAACCATTATCATTTTTAGTTACTGCAGAATCATCTCGACTGGGTGGAAGGGATGGTGTTTTAATATTGGTTCCAAATTTTGACTTAAGGACAGTAATTTTGGAGAAGCGGGGGCTGATCGATTACATCAGCCCAAGTGCTCGACTGGTACTTATTTATTGATCCGGAAAGCATGAAAGGCTAAGCCGACCTCGGCAGAATTTGAATTCAGAACGTAAAGACAGGCGTAATGCCTCTAAGCATTTTGTCCGGGGTGCTCACGATTCTGCCAGTTCGCGGACTTATGGTGTTTCAACATTGCTCATGGTTGTATCAACAATATCTAGACTGAACGGGGAAAACAGTCCTATTATGTTACTGTTTCGTTAGTGTTCTGGGATGAATCAACGAGTAATCTTATCCATATTCTACGCATAACATTCATATTCAACCTGCTTGAAATAGTAGTGAAATCCATTAACTATTTCCCCCTATACTAAAAGAATATATATCGAATTTGCAGAAGCATAACACGGATATCTGATTTATTTTATTGAGCCAAATTCAATAATAACTTTTTCTGTTTTCACCCAAAGTTTTTTATGCTATTAATAAAGTAATTGTTTCGTGTTTTGTCGCTTTAAAACCTTCTTTGAAAAGTTATCTCATCGACTGATATCATATACAAAATACTTTTTAATGTATATTTTGTCAACTTAAATGCCATATATATATATATATATATATATATATATAAATGTGTGTGTGTGTGTGTGTGTGTGTGTGTGTGTGTGTGTGTGTGTGTGTGTGTGTGTGTGTGTATAATATCAGCTTTGAATACTATTATTCATTTTGCTTCTATTTTTCGGACATTTTCAACTATAAATCATAAATTCACTTTACAGTTTTACTAATGGCTTCCACAGGCTGCATCTATAGATCACAAAAAAATGTTGCCATGTACGTGGGCGCAGAGATTTTATCATACATACTTGACAATTATATTAGATCAAGACAAACTTTCACATCCACAAGATTTGTGGCACGTATGTCGCAATATTTAGATCACACACACACACACACACACACACACACACACACACACACACACACACACACACACACACACACACACACACACACACACACACACACACACACACACACAAACACACGGACACACACACGCATAGTGAAAAGACTGTAAACATTAACTGAAAGAAAAACTCACTACAAATATAGAATCATACATTAATGATTTTAATAATCGACAATTTTAATAATCGACACTTTCGAAGTGACCGTCGATTCACCTGTTCTCTACTTGTACACTTTGTGCATTTGTATTTTTCTTTGGCTAGGAGAATAAGGTAGGAAGTTATATCAGTATGTTTGTGTGTGTGTGTGTGTGTGTGTGTGTGTGTGTGTGTGTGTGTGTGTGTGTGTGTGTGTGTGTGTGTTGCAGAAATAATCAATTTTAAGGATCGTGTATAATAAAACAAAGTTTCATAAATGAACCTGGCAGCGAGCGAAGATCTTGACGGAAGGAGACTATGGACAGTGGATGACTTCAGATGAAATTATTAGAGTCGGTAAGCACAATGTCAGAAGAAACATGGGAGGAGAAATAAATATTCAATGATAGCAAAGAACGTGAAGAAGTAATCAACAAGTGTCAAGGTTTTCCTTAAAATATTTCACGATATTCAACGATTTACTCAAAGAGACAAAATCGATGCAAGAATAACTCATGAAGAGAATGATCGTATGTTAAAAAACAAAACAAAGATAAGACAAAAATCAGGTAGGCATGGCTGAGTAGTTAAGAAGCTCGGTTTACAATTAAGTGGTCTCGGGTTCAGTCTTACTGCTCGATACCTTGGGTATTTGTCTTTTACTAGAGCCCCAAGCAGACCAATGCTTTGTGAAATTGGTAGACGAAAACTGTGCGGAAGTCCGTCTTATATATATATAGATATAGATATAGATATGTATGTATGTATGCATGTATGTATGTATGTATGTATGTATGTATGTCTGAGTATATTTGTCGGTGTTGTTTTTCGTTTGCGTTGCGTCTCCGAAAATAGCGGGTCGGCAAAATACACCGACATGATAAACACCAGACACAAAAATTAAGTGCTGAGTTTAACTTGTTCGAATAAAACCTTTCAAGGCGGTGCTCCAGCATTGCTACAGAGCAATGATTAGAATAAGTAATAGGTAAAAGATAAATTTCCAACAACAGCCAATTAACCTTCTCGTCTTATCGCGCACATAGATGCTCTTCAAGAAAAAATATAACACCTACAGGACATGTGATGCCGCAAAGGCTTGGAGGGAAGGCTTGGAGACAAGGAACAGATCAAGAATATAGTAACTAAACACTATAAAAGAAATAAGGATACTTATATGTCATGGATTGTTTACGAGAAGGAACTGGATTGTATTTTCAAATTGGGAATTGAAGAAATACTGGTCATGAAAAAGATAGCAAACATGTACATCAAACATGCCACAAATGAAAGAAAAATATTCTAAACTATCCAAACAATTGGGTGAGTTCTAAAAACGGAAAACTCAATACTTGTTAGGAAAAAAATCCAGTGGGGGATGCTGCTCTGCTTATCTTTTTCTTTATCTCTAGATTGTTAGCTTTGCCTAACATAATATAACAGACATGAGGCAAATACAAATGCTTACTAGGAAGGAATATAATTGCCGTATCCGCTTGGTATATGAAACACAGCTAAATGCAAAAAATATGGTAATAGGTATCAGCACACAAGCTTTTACTGTAATAAGTTACAACCATAAAGTTTCTCAACTAAATAGGGAAACAAGGAAAATAATGACATAATTTAGAGCGTACTTCCAAAACGTCAACATATAAAAATGTATGTTTATCATGAACATATGAGAAGAGTTTCATTGCAAATGTAACTAGAAAATAATAAGATATCTGCTGCAGGACTACAACAGTATCAAGTAAAGAATAAATGATGATATAAATGGCTACACAACATGTATAAAACAAAATAACTTTCTCTTATCTTCAAGGTGAGCAAAAAATATGGAAGGAATTAAGAGGGAGCTGTTGGGTATTATAAAAAGGTAAAGGCAAAATTTGAAATAAGATTACCCATTTTTATATAACGTGTGCAAGAGAAACCATTGTGGAAAATGATATTGAGGATAGCGGTGTTGATAATGATGACGATGTTTAATATGACGACCAGTAGGATGATGATGGTGATGACTCTGACGGTGCTGATGCTGACAATGCTACCAATGATTATGGTGATATTTCGATGTACGTATCGAAAATACTTAGAGACGTCAGACAGCGAGAACAGCTGCACTAAGACCTCATTAGTTACAGACATGAACATATTGAAGGAAATTGATGGATGTAAATAATGACTGGAAAACAGTTGCGAGAGGGAAAGTGAATTTATTTATTTGTGTGACTATGCATATAAGAGAGAGAGAGAGAGAGAGAGAGAGAGAGAGAGAGAGAGAGAGAGAGAGAGAGAGAGAGAGAGAGAGACAAAGAGAGAGAGAGACAGAGAGAGAGAGAGACAGAGAGAGAGAGAGACAGAGAGAGAGAGAGACAGAGAGAGAGAGAGACAGAGAGAGAATTTTTAGATTGCCTTATAAGGAGAGAGGGTAGCCATTTCGAGACACTGTGTTGAAGGCGTTTTTCAGCATGAAAATGGGAAACAGGGTACATCAACATTAAGATCGTAGAGTTTTGCATTGACTCTGAATTGATTAAAAGCAAGGCGGGTGTCAGCGAGATTTGAACTTCTAAGTAGAACAAGCCGGGACAAATGTCGCGACGCATTCTACTGATGCTCAAAAGAGCCTAACAAAGGATAGCTTTTGTACAAACACATTTACGTAGATAAACGCAAAGTATATATATATATATATATATATATATATATATATATATATATAACTTTTTGCTGCATTCCTCGACAGTTCGACAGAGACTATCGACGAAGAATTCTCGACAATTCATTGATTCATTGAGTACTTTCGTTGTGGTTCCTTCCGTATCAAACGGAATCATTTACTACAAATACATATTTGTGTGTGCGTGTGTGAGTGTTGTGGTGGATGTGTGTGTATGTGTCTGTGTGTCTGTCTGCATTATTCTTATTTAACATTCATCCGCGAACGCTAACAATAATAACCTCGTTGGACATGTACAAGTGTATTTATACCTTTAACAATAAATGAATGCATGCTTACATTTGCGTATATCTGTACAGCAAACGTTTCGCGACACATATGGACCATTCTGACAGTTTTAATAAAGAAATGTACATAAAAATGGCTGTTAAGCAAAATACATGTAAACATGGACTTTCCTCATGAATTAATATATATGCACAATAAGTATATTTTTCTGATACCCGTACGCCTGCTCAATGTGCTTGTAGGCAGGTACACACACACACATACACACACACACACACACAGACACACACACACACACACACACACAAATACACACACACACACATACACACACACACATGTACAAACACATACACATTTATATCAATGTATGTATATGTGTGTATATGTGTATGTGTGTGTGTATGTGTGCCTGTGTACATAGTCATACATACACTCCCCCACACAAACAGATCTATACATGTGGCTGAGTGTGTCTGTGTGCAGTCTTTTTGTTGGTGCTGGTTATTGGGTAGTGTAGTCATGCTGTTACATACTTTGTACAAATATAACAATTGTATAGGATTGTATTTTGATGGATTTTAAGAGAAAATAAACAGATTTAGTTTCTCCTCAATAGTTAACAATGAACATTATATATTGCTTTTAATATGTAGGTGGAAACATTGAAACACTACATGTAGCTTCTGTGAACAGACTTTTATATACAATTAGACATTGTGTGGACACACTGAAATAAAAGAAAAAAAGGTCCTGTTGGGAACAGAAGATTATGCAATTATATGATATTATTTGCTGGGTCAACCAAGAATTTCTATGAGGTCTGCTCACCAGCAAAAATAATACTTTGCATATATATATATATATATATATATATATATATATATATATATATATATATATATATATATATATATATATATATCGTCTTTAGATTTGGTTTGCAAGATTCTTTATGTGAATTCGTATGTTGAAGCATATTCCGTTGTGTCTGGGGAGAGTCATTCTCTTTTGGTGCCTTATAATTTAACACATTCACCGGTAAAATTTCCACTTATTTCTTTTTTTATTTCTATTTTTTTTTCTAAAGTTTTCGTTGCGTCTTGCAACCTTTTCAATATTGAAAAATATTTTAGAAAATTTTAGAAAAAAAGAAAAAAAGAAAAAAGGAATAAGTGGAAATTTTACCGGTAGGAAAGTGTGTTAAATTATAAGGCAACAAACGAGAATGACTCTCCCAAGACACAACAGAATATATATATATATATATATATATATATATATATATATATATATATATACACACAGAGAGAGACATGAGTAGACAATCATAGGTGTATGGAATATATTAACACGAGTTGTTACATAATTTACACGCGAGCGCGTACACACTCACACACACATACGCACATACACATATATGGTTGTGTACAACCAATTTTTTTAAAGTAGATACCACAGGGATGAATAAGATAACTCCGTTGTAATCTGGGATAGCACCATGAAATTGATGAATGATTCGTTGGTTGGTTTAGAAGTTAAGCAACCGCCCCCACAGATCGTTGTTATCCAGGAAATAATACAATACCAATCTTTATGTCTGTTTAATTATCTTCAATTCACCGCATATAGAAGATAAGTAGTTGAGACGCGCTATAAAGCTAATCCTTTAAGCTTAATACTATAAACGTAATATGATTATAACTATAATCTTATTCCATATCAAAGCAACTATTGAGTCACTAACACACTCCAACCTTTGTCCCATAGACGTCATGTTTCCATCTGAGCCTTGTTTGTAACTTTTAAAATGACCACTGCTCCTTGAAGCTGACTGGTTTCGTGCTACCTCCATTCAGTCACCTATGATTAATTTGTCTTTTCTTTCACTGCACCATTCACTTGTATCTGCCCAAAACTAACCTAACCTAAGTCCTCTCACTTACAGCCTAATCCAGTTCTTCTTTCCCTAGATCTCAACCCTCTGCAAAACCCCTCTTCCCATACTTTTTACAACAACCGTCATGTTGCATGTACAGCAAACCACATCGAACTTATCAGTCTCGGAGGGCTGTTTCCCAATCCAGCCTATTAAAAGAAGTCGACATATATCTCCAGTTGAATGGATAAGGGACAAACTTGTGCCGGAATAAGGCACTAGTCTACCACTGTATATAAAGAGTCACTCAGTAGATAATATATATACAGCATAATTGCTAATAGGTGGACAATTTACTATATTGATGTGTACTTATTTGCAACAGTTTATCTCTACGACACTTATTTACATGTAGCTGAACTCTGCTTTTCGTGATGCCATAAATGTAAACTGTATTTTACTAAGATACCTATCGAAGGCAAGTGGACAACTTCTTTCTATGACAGCTGTTCACTCAAGACCTAATGCAGGAGCCTCTACATGATAGGTCAGCCTACTAGAAATAGCAATCAAATCTTCTCCAAATCACTTAAGAAAAGGAAAATCATGATGTAGAATGTAGTTCTAAGTATACAAACGACCCTCAATGCACACTACAACTACACTTTTTGCAACGGTCCTTCAGTTTTTCTAAGCCCGGTAAAAGAATTCAGACGGTTGGACCTCCAACCAGGACTGGAATTTTGGGAGAGGGAAGCTAGTTGATTACATCGACTCCAGTACCAGGTGCTTATTTTATTGAACTGCGAAAGGATGAAAGGCGAAGTCAACCTCGGCATGATTTGAACTTAGAATGTAAAGCCGGAAGAAATGCTGCTAAGCTTTTTGTCCGACGTGTTAAGCATTTTGTCCAGGTAAAAGAAAATACAGGAGGATTTTATTCAACATATTCCCCCTCTCAGATTCACACATTTATTGTAACGGTCTTTCAGTTTAGCTAAGTCCTGTAAAAAAAAACTCGGATGGTTGGACCTCCAACTAGGCCTTTCGTGATACCCTTAAAGCCAGGAACTTTTCTACACCCCTCATATGCTACAGTACTGAATGAAAACCATACCTGTACAACATTAAATAATATAACAACTCTACAACATGGCACTGGATAAACACCACAACAGCTCAACTCAGTCTCTGAAACAATGGAATCCCTGCCAGTAGGACGACAGGGTCAGGATATAGTGGCGATCCAATATGACACTAGTTGAGTTGTCGTTCTTCTCCATACCAGCGTTAACAGCCGCAAGGTGTCGCCATATTTCATCAATTAATAGCAAACATATTTATTTTTCTGATCACATTTATTTATTCATTCATTCAATGAAAGAGTTGACTGAGTGAATCATTCCGTTTCCAAGCAACCTCCAGTGAATCAGGTACCATCAAATGATTTATAAGATGTATCATCTTATTGATTAAAACATGGATGCTTGTGCATGTGTATGCGAATATGTATGTGTGTGTGTGAATGTGAATGTGTATGTGTGTGAATGTGAATGTGTATGTGTGTGTATGTGTTAGTATGTGTTAGCGTGGCTTTGCGTCTGCATATGTCTGTACGAATGTATGAGTGTGAGAAAATATGTCATATTCCGTATATTATTGTGATTATGCATGTTTCATGAATGTGTACGTATAGATATGAGCGTGTATGTGTATCAGTATGTGTGTGTGTATTTGTATGTGTAGGAGTGAATTTTATATGTGTAAGAGTGGTTGTATGTCTACAACATTGAATATGCTAGTGTGTGCTTATGACGTCTGCATATTAATAAGACCATCTCTAGTTATATTTTGTGTCCGTGTGCCTGTTTACAGCTACATGTATATCTGAACATCTCTGTGCACGTATGCAAGTATCCCTGCAAGTGTGAGTGTTTACTCTTGTGTAAGTTAAAGAAGAGGAGAGTAAGCATTGTCTGGACGAGACAGATTTTATAGAACAAGGTCACATGTACTACACAAATATTTTGATACATTCCTATTGCATATATACATACATACACACACACACACACACACACACACACACACACACACACACAAACATATATGTATATACATATATATATATATATATATATATATATATATATATATATATATATATGTGTGTGTGTGTGTGTGTGTGCAAATATTATTGTGTTCTTAGTATGCATATATACATGCATATATACACATACACACACACACACACACACACACACACACACACGCATATACAATATACATTATACACATATGTAATAACACAGATATACATATATACAGAGAGAGAAGGAGAGACAGAAGAAATATTTTATAATTTAAATATCTTCGTTACTTTGGTTTCAATAGCTGCCATGCGGCCATATTAATGCAATATATTCAAAGGATTCAGTCAGCTTTATTGACTCCAGTAGTTTTATCACAAGGGTCGAGTCACGTTGACCTTAGCGTAAAGAAACGTAATTCAGATGAAAGTATGTAACTAGTGGACGTTCTGTTGAATGTAGCAATGGTGTTTGAACATCTCAGGCATTTTAAAGTAAACTCTCACACACATACGGGCATATTCGCACACAACGGACGGGTTGCAGTTCAGTTTGTCATAACGCTCTGGTCACGTCAAGAATTTGGAAGAAGCGAAGATACCGTGCAGCAGTATCAAAACGCCTCGTTGTAAAACGAAATTACTGGTGACACAATCATGCTTCCCCGCCTCTTAATCCTTTCTGACGAAGAGCATTGGCTCGAAACGTATAAGATTTTTCCTTTCGTTCTGAGCGTTAAACTTGTACACCTGCTTGTTGTTCCTATAGCTGTCTTCGTCTTTTGCTTTCTGTAAATTTGAACTATATATATATATATATATATATATATATATATATATACCATCAATTTTCCTCCGGCGACAGCTGGATGGTTTGTCACCTTTTTCAATTTGGATGGATTACGAAGTAGAGCTTGAAACACTTGTGGTCAGCAGTCTAGTTCACTGCACGGTCTATATGTGGCGTTGTATGTATTATGTACTGACATATATTAATTAGATTGCCCTCGTGGCAACACCATAATCCTGAGAGACACTCTACTATTTAGCTAAAAGTTACTCTTCGCTTTAGCGACAACAGGTACAAGAACCGAGACCATCTGTCAAATGTAATTACCAATCCGCATCGATCCAAAATAAAGTAGAAATGCCCATGGTATTTAAACGCATGGGAGGTGTATAATTAGTTAGTTATAATTAGTTAGTTGTTACATTTTATTATGATTATTATTATTATTATTATTATTGTTATTATTATTATCATTATTATTATTATTATTATTATTATTATTATTATTATTATTATTATTATTATTATTATTATCATTATTATATACATATATATATACGTATATATGTGTGTATATATGAATATGCATGCATATACATATATATACTTATGGATATAAATAGATATACATACATCCGTATGTGTATATATATATATATATATATATATATATATATATATATATATATATATATATATATAGAGAGAGAGAGAGAGAGAGAGAGAGATAGATAGATAAATAGATAGATATGGCCCACAAGAATGTATCGTAGCTCTTCTCTCTGACATTTGAAACTCCGAGTATTATAATGACAACATTTACTGTTTGTTCTAAATTATAACATATGTCAATAATCCTCTATTTCTGTAATATCGAGGTCTCATTCTTTTGTTGTTACTTTTTATTATATAACACACGCAAACATATACATGCACACGCATAAATACAAACGTACAAAAGAATTCGCATTTTGTAGGATTCGACATTGTAATGAAATGTTAATACATAGTGTTAATTATCTGTATGCTCTGAGAAGTTTTACTATGTTTCCTGGAGCAGGTTCCCACGATTTGCACGCAAGCAAACACACTCACACACAGACACACACACACACATACGCACGCACGCACGTGTATATATACATATGCACAGGTTTATATGAGTAATCTATGTGCGTCAGTCAGCCATTACATTAGGCACGTTAAATAATTAAGTAGATCTAGAGAGCCAAGTAAATAAAATAAATAGCTGAGTACTTACGTTTTATTGGGGACTTACACTTGCATTTTGTATTGGTAAAGAGATAAATAGAACAATTGCAGTACATTCAGGCATAAAAGGACACACAAACTGAAACACACACACGCCCACATAAACATTCATACATTCATAGACAGTTAAGTAAATACGTCCATCAGCAAGGAGAATATTCATAGGTAACTGCTTCGGAACTTGCAGTTCCAGTACATTGATTACAAGCTGACATTTATATCAATAATTAGTGATACCCATGGTCATGTTAATAAATGCATAAGCGACAATCGGGAAAATCTAGGATTTTCGGCGCAATAAAATGAATGAAACCAGCTAACAAGTACTTTACAGATACAATCTGTAAATGGGGTAGTAAAAACCATGCAATAACTTTTCTAATGTTCAACATATAGCCTTTACGTTGATGTTATCAATATTCCAGCAAGTAAGTAAAACCCAACCTAAGGTGGTGAGCTGGCAGAATCGTTAGCACGCCAAGCGAAATGTTTAGCAGTATTTCGTCTACCGTTACGTTCTGAGTTCAAATTCCGCCGAGGTCGACTTTGCCTTTCATCCTTTCGGGGTCGATAAATTAAGTACCAGTCACGCACTGGGGTCGATGTAATCGACTTAATCCCTTTGTTTGTCCTTGTTTGTCCCCTCTATGTTTAGCCCCTTGTGGGCAATAAAGAGATAAGAATCGTTACTACGCTGGGCAAAACGCTTAGCGGTATTTCGTCCGGTTATAGGTTTTGAGTTCAAATTCCACCGAGGTCGACTTTGCTTTTCATCCCTTCGGGTCAATAAAATAAGTACCAGTTGGACACTGGGTTGATGTAATTGACTTGCCCCCATTCCTCAAGCTTACAGGTCTTGTTCCAAAATTTGAAACCAATATTAGAAGCCAACTGAAGATAGGGAACTGGCAGAATAGAATAAAATAAAATAAAAAGTTTGCAAATCTAGTACCCAAGATACACCGATACACATTCAGCTTTTTACTTATTGTTATTGAGCAACAGGTTACATACCAACCCGTCTGGAGCAAAGTATGGCTGAACTTGGGATCTTGGTGGGAGGATGCGAATCTTTAATTCATATTCTACAAATGAATATAAAATTCTGCAAGACATTCTTTACATTTAAAAGATGGTGGTTAACACAAGATACTTTCCTTCAGAATTCTGCTACCAAGAAGGCCAGTCAAAACTTACTCTAAGTTAAAGAAATAGAGAATATATGCATGCATGCATGCATACATACGAACGTACATACGAACGTACATACGAACGTACATACGAACGTACATACGTACGTACGTAGGTGCATACATACATACATACGTATGTACGTAGGTGCATGCATACATTCATACATGCATACATACATACGTATATACATACATACATGCATGCATGCGTACATACATACATAAATACATACATACATACATACATACAGATTGAGAAATACAAAGCTATCTAGAGAAAGTATGAAAGAAAAGCTAAGAAATAAAATAAAACACATTGAGACTGATGAATGGAAAAATATATTGGTGAATCCTACGAATAAAATCCACAATCCAATTAAAACACAACCGATATGAAATTGGTTTTTTGGACTACTATACAAAAACGCTCATTGTTATGGAAGTCAGCTGTTCACATGACGTTAATGTGGTACGAAAAATTCAGGAAAACGAAAACAACTATGGACTATCGACAAACAGCCTACAATTCCACTTACTATTTTACACTCTCAATTTTATATTTGTTATTTGTGGATTGACGGGATATGTACTCTCACCCCTAGATCAAAGTATGTCAGAAGCTTGTTACAGGGAGGAAAAAGAGAGAACCATTGTTGTTAGCAAATAGGGTAATAACATCTGGGACTATGTAAATCTTCAGGATCTTCTTCAAATTTAAAGGATGAATACTTGCACTAAGGATGACGAATAGAACACTCAGTGTTTTATATATATATATTTTTATAGTAAATACAGACGTAGGAGTGGCTGTGTAGAAAGTAGCTTGCTTATGAACCACATGGTTCCGGGTTCAGTCCCACTGCCTAACACCTTGGGCAAGTGTCTTCTATTATAGCCTCGAGCCGACCAAAGCCTTGTGAGTGGATTTAGTAGACGGGAACTGAAAGAAGCCCGTCGTACATCCTTTTGTTGTTTACACCACCTGTCCTCGTCTGTTGTAGTTTTTTTCGTAAATTCTCCCATACACACACACACACACACATATATATATATATATATGTGTGTGTGGCGGGGGGGGGGTATGTTTGTGTATCTGTGTTTGTCTCCCTGTGCTTGACAACCGATGCTGGTGTGTTTACGTCCCCGTAACTTAGCGCTTCGGAAAAAGAGGCCGATAGAATAAGTACTAGGCTTACAAAGAATAAGTCCTGGGGTCGATTTGTTCGACTAAAGGCGGTGCTCCAGCATGGCCATAGTCAAATGACTGAAACAAGTAAAATAGTAAAAGTGTATATATATATATACATACACACATTCGACAACATAAGATTTGTTGAAAAACATTCCAAATATTCTAAGTTTGAATTTCCTGAATGAACATGAACATATATACGCTCACAAATGTATGTATATGGCATACACACACACACATGCATATATAACACACTAGACATTACACACACGTATACTATAGAAAAATGTATACTTTGGAAAAAGCCATTACACGAATGAATATATATCTTCATATATACCTACATACATTCATACACTAACTCATTCATATATCTAACAATTCCTGGAACTATCTTGACTCAGAACAAAATATTTTGTCACCTTGTCATGACTGGCTCGAATTGTTAGAAGAACTTAAATAAATCTTAAACACACACACGCACGCGCCCATACATATATACATACATACATACATACATACATACATACATACATACATACATACGAATCAGTAAGGAGAAAGCTGATTCAAAGACTACAGATCCAAGGCATCACTACAACTGTAAAATTCTGTAAAACTTTCCAGAAGTCTATCTTTTAAGTATATACGTGTAGACATGTAACTATATGCATGAGAATACATAAAAAATGTTATACAAATCTGCACATGCAGTGACTCCAAATACTGCACATATGCATACATACGTACAAAAATACCCTATTGATGTTGTTGAAATTCCAATGAAGGAGTCTTGGTTCTAGGTTAGAAACTGGCTCTTTCTCTATTGACAAGAAATTTTGAAATAAAACTGAATAACGATGTACATACATACATGCATACATACATACATACATACATACATACATACATACATACATACATACATACATACACACATACATAAATACATACATAGTTTGATATTGGAGCAATATTTTAACCTTCTTCTGAACATCACTCATATGTATATTTAACAGAACAATAAATGGCCTAACTTACATTCAGAATTCTCTCGTTATAACACGAACAGCTGTTTTAACCATTAATGTAAACGCTGATTTGCAGAACATTATAGATCTACCAAAGCTTTATACGAGCTGTCTCAAATAATTCCTCTAACATCATTTCAAGTCAAGCAAGGTCGTGACTGATTAGCAAGTAAGTGGAAAGAACAAAGTTTTTAGGGTGTACCGAACATCTTTTAATTAATAGAGCATTGCTGCTGAAGTAAAAAAGAGAAAACCCACAGTAGCCTTGTGAGAGTATGGCTTCGTTACAGAAAATTGATCGACTTTATTCATGGCAGTTGGTACTACTCTATTTGACAAAAATATCTACACCCTTAGTTGAATCCGTGCAAGGGCCTACAGCTAACTGGTCATTCATTCACATGCTTATAAAATAATTCACAGTGTTTGTTTCTGACGCTTTAAATTTTAGGAAAAGAATATTCCGGTGAGATATTTAATCTGTGATTCACTTCATGCTATCTAATGGTTACATTCCAGGATCTACTGCAGCATGAAACGCTAATGTAACTCGTAATTTGTCCATCGGTAATCTAAAAATCCATACTGGAAATATCTCTAACTTTCGAAAACAATTGGAAATATTGCATAATTTCATCTGATATAACAATAGAATTTAGCCAAATGAAATATCCACCCTTGATAGATAAACACGGGAAAAATCTTAACGTCTGTGATCTCCAGAATGGGTACTTCAAATGTATAAACATTGATACAATTTGTTAAAACAGCACTGTCTAGGATACCAGACTTAAAAACGCAAAAATTGAAGTCAAATCTTTCCTGCATTTGAAGTATTAGAATTAATACTAACATCTGGAATACCTGACGAAAAATCCATTCCACCGACATCAAAACTTACGTTTGCCTGACATCAGATAGATATTTCTGCAGAAATATTGCTACCTGCAGCAGAAAGGATGGGGAAGAGGCTTAACATGAATACATAAAGGCTTTGTCTGTTTTATTGTATGGCTCAGACAGTATCTGCTAAACAACAACAGGAAACACAAATATATTAACCAAATGCTCAGACGTGAAGGAAACAACTTTCAGGTCGGCATTTTTAGTGGTACTCAGCTCTGATGAATCCATATTAATAATGGCCTGTTGATGATGCATTCTGTACATCAAGAAAGGGTTATGCGCAGATATGTTTCTCACAATTTCAGATGCCAATAACGAAAAGTAGTGTAGCATCTATTAGGCTCTTTGCCGATACATCATCACATTTCGAAAGTTAACATTTTGCAATCTACGAACAAGAGATAGTTATTAAATACATGCTTAACAAACGAAACAGAGAAATGCACAAACACACAATGTGCAATTGTAAATGTAGATGATTAAGTTGCATATCTATAGAAGATAATATATGTCATGGTACTACAGTTTATGCAGCATGATGTTTTTACTCAAATAATATATAATACACTGACACGAATATGAAAACGAAATTATTTATAGCGTTCACTGTAATCTCATAAATTCCAACACGAAGAATATTGGTGAATATTCCTACCAAATCCTCTGTCAAGTGCAAATATGACAAGCCTTTATATAATTATTTGTGACAGAAAATAATTATGGATAGTAATTGAAATCAGCTGCTCTGCTGATATAAACATTTCTTTCAATATCAGCGAGCAAGAAAATATTCACACACCACTGTTCTGAACCCTACAACTTTTCTACACATGAAAAATTCACATGCGTACTTATAATAATTGATACACTTGATAATATTGATAAATGGTTTGGTAACAATATTACAAAGTAGATGCAATTCAGTTTGTAAACAGAGCAATAAAGATATGTGAATTGAAAAAAAATGTTTGTAAGTTTTTGCATTTGTTGTCTGTAAATATCAAGTTATGGAACTAATGTGTTCTTTTTCTGTAAGAAACCGACTTCATTATATGAACATTTTTAAGAGCTAAAAGATATATATAAGGTCATAGATACACTCACACACACAGATAGAGAGAAACGCGGAAACGTTTATGTTCATGTGTATCTTAGTGCGTTTACGCGTCTTCGTTTTTGTATGTATGGGTGTATACGTTGATTGCTGTGACGAATAAGAGAAAAGTACTCAATATACGGTGGCTCAGTTACTTTATGTTAAAAATTGATTGCGTTTTTGAAACTTGAACAAACGGCAGAAGCTAATAGATGAATATATTTATCCTTTACTTATTACTTGTTACAGTCGTTAGACTGCGGCCATACTGGGGGACTGCCTTGAAATGTTTAGTCGAAAAATCGACCCTAATGCCTAATTTTATAAGCTTGGTACTTATTCTATCGTTGTCTGTTTACCGAATCGCTAAGTTACGGGAGCATAAACCGGTACCCGTTGTCAAACGTTAGTGGGGACACACACACACATATACGACGGGCTTCTTTCAGTTTCTCTCTCCTGAAAGACTGAAAGGCGATCGAGACCTCGGAAGGATTTGTAAAGAGAACATAAAAGTAAATAGCGCAAAACCTTTTGCTTGTTGCTCAACCAATTCTGACAAATTACACCCCTCATGTGATTTATCACTAAATAACCATCGTCTTGTTTCCAACCTTAGAAGCTATTTATGGTTTCCATTTTATTATCACCATTTTCATCATCATTATTATTATTATTATTATTATGAATATTATTATTGTTGTTGTTGTTATTATCATCATCATTATCATCATTGTTGTTGTTGCTGTTATTGTCGTCGTCGTACTTTCTTATACTGTTTTTTCTTCTTCATATTTATTTATTTCAATATTTATTCTATGAAAACACCCACCGTTTGTGTAATTTGCACTGTTAATATCTCCTCAATTATCGCCCCTCATTATTACTCTCGATGTGTTGTTGCTGGTGCTTTTCCTATAATGCCTATTTTCTGGAGTTAATTAAAATCTAGTGTCAGTTTAATGGATTTGTTGCCGTTTTTGTTAATGCTGCTGTTCTGGTCATAGCGGTTATTGACTTTATTGTTGCAGTTGTTATTTATCTTCATGGCTGCAGCTGTTCTTCGTGTTGCTGATCTACCTATGCTACCTGTTTTCGTTGTTTTTTTTTTCTGTTGTTGTTATAATAACTTTTCCTGGTAACCCTGCTAATATTGTTACTGTTGATGTTTACTTTCTTGTTTCTTCTGCTGTTGTCATTGTTGATATTCTTACCGTAATTCTTATAGTTGTATCTTTTATTTTAAATTAAAGCTGGTGTAAATATAACCAAACGTAAACAAATTGCTGTTATTGTTATTCCTGCTGTTCTATGGTCAAAGAAGTTCCCGTCGCGAACATACCAGTTTTTTTTTTTTCAAATCATTTTATCTAGGGATACATTGTCTAATGTGTCCTTCCTTCTTCGTATGGTGAAATTCGTAGTAAATTTCGACTTTTTGTAGCGTTCTATGGCAGTTCAGTCGTTGGTTGCTGTTATAGCTACAGCCATTTTTAACGGCTTCCTAAAGCCAAGGAACTGTGGTGATGTTTTTGGTAGGCCTTCCGTTCTGGATAGACTGATACAGTTGATGTTCATCTTGAGTGTTGCTACGTTGACGACTACAAAGAGAACATGTGTGGAAAGGAAATTCCTGAAGTTGGTGCAGATTGATGCTGAGGGACAAATAATTTAGCATGTTGGTGCGTGCAGGATCCTGGGGGAGTAACAGAATAGAGGTGACGATAGCAGAAAAGACAACTAGGTCGGCAGTTTGGCTTGGCTAAATATGCTATTCATATACCACGTTTGCCTCTTAAGAGCAAGGGCCACTGTGGTATGAAAGTCTGAGAGACGAGACAGTACGTTTTTGTGGTATATGTTGAAGTGTGTTGCTGAGCCAGTCTTTTGCTATCAGCTCTATGACTTTCTTTTGAATGCAATGTAAAATGGCTATGTGTATAACATCAGTATTGTGTTATGTGGTACTTCATGTAGTTCTCACTTGAGCTTTAAAAGGAATCTGTAGCGCAGCATTTTGTAATTAGAATTGATTTGATTCTGATACTTAAGTGTAAGGCCAGTGTCGGGATAGAATTTGTCTGGTCCTAAAGTGTAAAAGTAGCCTTTGGGATCCAGTTTCTTTCTGCTTCTAAACAGCAAGGACTACCTTAGGAATGCCGTTCATTTTTGTCTTTTTCAGCCAGTCTTTCGAATACAGTTTTTGCTCGGTTCACTGTTATAGATTAGAAGCGTCTCATCTGAGGGTTTCAGTTACGAGATATTCAAGATTAGAGTAGATAGATTAAAATTATGCTTTAAAAATAATTGTTGTAATTTTAGAAGTAATAGTAATAGTAGAAATATTTGATGTAGTTGTAGCGGTTACTATAATTGTGGTTAGTTATGGTTACTGCTGTAGATCGAGAACTTGTAATTGTTGCTACTACTACTATTTGTCATAGTAGCAGTTATTGTTGGAGTTGTGGAAGTTCTAGTGGTGTTTGTGGAGGTTACAATAGTAGTAGTAGTAGTAGCAGCAGTAGCAGCAGTAGCAGCAGTAGCAGCAGCAGCAGCAGCAGTAGCAACTGATGCTGTAGTAGTGCAGTGCTTATTGTTGTAAGTCTTGTAATCGTTGTATTTGTGGTGTTAGTGTTTGTTGTTGTAAATCTAATTCTTGGTAACTGTTTTTTGGCGATCCTTTATCAGATTTCTCTAAAGAAATCTGTCAGCGCTTCCTTCACCATATCATTTTTCTATTCTTTATAACACCATCATCATCATCACCATCGTCATCATCGTCCTTGCCGTCGCCATCACCGTCGTCGTCACCATCATCATCTTTGTTATTATCAACCCTGTCATCATCATCATCATCATTGTCGTTGTTAGTGCAGTCATCAACTTCTGTATCTTCACTTCTGTCAGCGTCACAATCAATTGTGTCAAATTCAATCATTTATCGATTTATTTCATATCTGCCTTATCATCGTAATTGCATTTCACACTGACCATCAACGTCAACGTCGTTATCAACCTCAACATACCCATCACTAACCAAACATCAACGCACCCCCCACCACCACCACCACTGTGATTATTTCATCACTACAGACTACACAATATACAATCATCATCAACAACGGCAACAACAACTACACAAAACAATGAACAAGCCATTACGTAGTCGCTTCATTTACTAGAAGTAGCAGCCAAATATCCCTCAAACTTTTGAGATGAAGCACAACTACCACCACTTTTACTTCAAATTACGACAATCATCCCATAGACCCTACCATTACTTTCATAAGATTCTTCTCCAGTTAAAATTTAATATTAATTACATTTTAGGGTCTAAATAGGTATTAGACCTTCAGTTAGTAGAGATTTGCCAAGACTGCAAGAATAGACGTTTCTAATTTAGATGCAAGAACATCAGTTTGGGAGCCAAGGAGTCAATCGGTACATTAGACTCTAGTGTGCTGCCCCATTTCATCGACCCTCCAGACTGGTATCCTATTTTAATAACCACAAAAGGATGAAAGCCAAAGTCGACCTTGGAGAGGTTTGAACTCAGGACGTGAAGAAGTGAAATAAATACCGCAAAGCATTTTGTCTGTCACTCTGACAATTCTTTCAGCTCACCGCCTTCAAGAATGTGATAATACGAAAATTAGTTGTAACATAGGCACAACGGCACAAATTTGGCAATGAGTGGGGTTAACCATTGAAATCAACTACAGTAGTGCTCTGCTAATTTATGTAATCAACATCGGAACTAAAAATGCCAGAACAAATACCGCAGTGAATTTTGTCTAACGCTCTGACGATTCGGTCAATCTACCGTTATCATATTTGTTTCTCATATAACCAAAAGGCTTGAAATTTTATGGGAAGGAATGTGTCAATTTAATCCAACCAAGTACTCGACTGGTACGTTATTTTATCGACCCCGGAAACTCAAAAGGCAAAGATGACCTAGGAGGAATTTGAAAACAGAAAGTAAAGAACCGAAGGACGTAATGCAAGACATTTTGTCAATCAAACGACTCTGTCAATCAATCAATCAATCAATCAATAATAATAATAATAATAATAATAATAATAATAATAATAATAATAATAATAATAATAATAATAATAATGATGATGATGATAATAGAAAGACTAATAATGACAAGATTCTATGAGACTTCCCCATCAAAAATGAGACGTGGCTGTGTAGCAAGAAGCTTGCTTCACAACCACATGGTTCTGGGTTCAGTCCCACTGCGTGTCATTCTGGGCAAATGTCACCTACTATATCCTCAGGCCGTCTTGTGAGTGGACGGAAGCTGAAAGAAGCCCGTCGTATATATATATACGTGTGTATGTTGGTATGTTTATATTCCCGTAACTTAACGGTTCAGCAAAAGAGACCGATAGAATAAGTACTAGGCTTACAAAGAATAAGTCATGGGGTCGATTTATGCGACTAAAGCCCTTTAAGGCGGTGCTCCAGTATGGCCAAAATCAAATGACTGAAACAAGTAAAAATATAAACGAATACTATTGAAGCAAATACACCAGATATGATTGTAGATGGCAAATAAAAATTAAAAAAAAGATCACTGACAGTACCATATGACTATAGAGTGGATGTCAAGGAAATTGAGAAAACTGAGAAATATCAGGACCTAACCAGAGAGATGAAGAGATTGTGAAAGACTAAGACGACAATTATTCTTGAGGTAATTGGTGAACTTAACACAACAACTAAACAGTCTAAGAGTTTGAGGGATTTTGGCATTGAGGTAGCATCGGTGACATGCAGAAAGTGCCGTTTGATATTCTGTATGAATTCTAAAAACGATCATTCTATGCTGGAGGAGAGCAAAATATTTGTTACTGAATGATACCCAGGCTGAAGAGTCTGAAGGATGTGCGGCAAATATTAGTGCAAAGAATATGAAATTAATGGCAAGGGAAAAGTGACTGAACAATTGGCTGATAGGTGGGAACAGAAACCTCTGCATGGCAAATACGTGGCCCGTAGCAAACAAGCTCGGAGATAAGGGTGTGTTTCCGGGGCGATCTGGTACTCCTCTGCATTAAGATGTGGCAGTTCCGATGCTATAGACATGTGATCAGAATGTCGTAGGAAAGAATCTCGCGAAGACGAATGAATATTAACAACAGCAACACTAGCAACAGTTGCGGCGGTAGCAGCGCCTGCATCAGCATCAGCAGTACTAACAGAAGCAGTACAGCCAACAGCAGCAGCAGCAACAATAGTAGTAGTAGTAGTAGTAGTAGTAGTAGTAGTAGTAGTAGTAGTGGTGGTGGTGGTGGTGATGGTGGTGGTGGTGGTGGTGGTGGTGGTAGTGGTGGTGGTAGTGGTGGTGGTGGTGGTGGTGGTATTGGTGGTAGTAGTAGTAGTAGCAGTAGTGGTGGTGATGGTGGTAGTAGTAGTAGTAGTAGTAGTGGTGGTGGTGGTGGTGGTGGTGGTGGAAGTAGTAGTAGTGGTGGTGGTGGTGGTGGTGGTGGAAGTAGTAGTAGTGGTGGTGGTGGTGGTGGTGGTGGTGGAAGTAGTAGTAGTGGTGGTGGTGGTGGTGGTGGTGGAAGTAGTAGTAGTGGTGGTGGTGGTGGTGGTGGAAGTAGTAGTAGTAGTGGTGGTGGTGGTGGTGATGGTGATAGTAGTAGTAGTAGCGTTTGCAGTGAATGAACGGGTAAGAATTATATTTGCAAAAGGGTAAGCTGATGGAATTGAAGTTTATTTACGTCTTTATTTGTCTCATTTTTGCTACGAAAGATTTTAGAATGTTTGAACATCTACCACATCACCTCAGGGTAGAAAAATATTGTCCTTGGACATTTTCTTTTTATAATTTATATTTGTGTAAATATTACCATAATCATAATTTAATATGGCTTCCTATCGAGAAGCAGTGAGGGATGTTAGCCACATTCCCTATAGCAACGGAAACGTCCGTCGACAAAAGTTTTCAAAAATAATTTATAGTTTTGTATAAACAGGGACACTAATTTGTAGAAGACAAACAGAAAATAGTGACACTTTTTGTAAACAAGCATTCATACATCAACATGCACAAGAGCAAAAAAGTAAACTTTATAAACAACAAGAGTAATTCGTCGCTTGCAACCATTGTGAGTCAAAAAGAAATATTGAATGTAGCTCCCGGAAATGGATGTGAAAGAATAATATTTCAGGAAAGGCTGTGATGCGTTGGGTGATGGTATCAACAAAATTGTGGGAGGAGAAAACTAACACAACTGTGTTTTTCGATGAGCGAGAGAGGCTGTTATACGACCTCAAAAGAGCACTTACAGGGGGTCCTGGAAAATTTGTGGTATGATGGGGTTGGTTACAAATGGGTGCGTTTTCTTTTTATGTCTAAGGACGAAGCAAGAAAACATGCAGCCCCGGTGCTCTTCACGGAAACGACGAAACATAAGGGTCATGGCCAAGGCAACAACGATGATGATGATGATGATGAGGAGGAGGAGGAGGAGGAAGAGGAGGAGGTAGTGGCGATGGCTGCGATAGTGATGAAGATGATGACAGATGGATCTTACACTCGAGGTTAAACAAATTCATTCTGAGTACATCAAAATACTCAAGCGAAAGTACAAATACACACACACACACACACACACACACACACACACACACACATACACACACACACACACACACACACACAAACCGTTTAACGTATTTAAATTCAAAATGGGGCCAATAGTAGTTATATCGTCAATATGTACAAAACAATCACATAACCTACACTAGATTACTGTCTGGTTTCTAATCAGTTTCCGCACAAACAGCAAGAAGCTCTACAATATATCCAGAACAATGCATTTCGAACTTCTGCAGGCATTAAATGTGACGTAATCATTACACAGTTACACAAAGGATCTTGCACGTATTCATCCACTAAACATACATCTCAGATTGACATCTCACAAGTGAAATAGCTTTCATAAAAACCACAGCTCCTACAACAATTAGGTTTATTCATTAAGACAATGTAAACAAGCAACTGTTTTCATAGCAGAAAACATAAACATATAAACAACACAACACATTAGAAATGGGTATAATATTGAGTTGACAGCGGTTCATCAACTTAGTATTACTACCGAAATTCCACCTCATGAATTCTATTGTTTTTAAATGGAGATGGATCAATATAAGCGATAACGGTGAAAGAAGATCGACCCTATCGATGTAACCCATGGAATTTTCCCTATAAACTGTCAAATACATTCAAAAATGTTTCGGCCACATACCACACATTGTATACTAGGTAGTCTTGCTTGTCAGGATTGACTAAGATGTCATTTAATAGGTATTCAATATTTATAAAATATTTAATTGAGTTGGGACTACCTGAAACTACTACTACTACTGCTACTACTACTACTACTACTACTACTACTACTACTACTACTACTACTACTACTACTACTACTACTACTACTAAAATGTCATATATTTTTCGGATAAAGACATTCCGTAAGATATCATACTTCAAGAGTATAGTTTGTGAAGAGAAGTTTGGTTGAAATGAAAAGAGAGCAGTCAACACTTCGCTGAGAAGTTATAATATTAACAAAGCATCTGCAAAATGGTCTCCAGCAAGTGCTGAGACAGAATATTATTGTAATCTTATACTAATATTACTTTTTCTTTAACTGCATATTTGATCATAATTGGCTTTGAAATATTACCGGAATTGAATATGCAGTCTATCTTTAATAATGATACATAACTAGTCTGTGAGACGAGTTGAAGGCATAATTTGATGTGTAAAAGTGAAGAAGAGAGCAAGATCGAATGAGATAGGGAGGAGGGGGATGCAGAACAGTGCATAAAAGTAGGTAAACGTTTAGGTTTCTTTGCATAAAATGATGATACAACGTGTGGCGACAATGTGGTGTGGTAAGAATTGCAACAATGGGAAAAACGTAAGTGTAGTGTATAACAAAAGGAACAGGAAGGTTTTGGTAAGATGAAATGGAAACAGAAATGAAGTGTAAAATGGACGGCACAATGAAAATATCACTGAAGAAATTGGTTAATATGAAACGAAATAAAAAAAATCTATGCAACATTATTAACACATTTTATGGCGGTTATTTACCCTTGATCAAGCAACCTGTTATAATGGCATGCTCGTCGTACACTTATTATCTGTTGAAGGCATAGTATCTCGGAAGATATTATTCAATGTGTCTATTTTAAACATGGTACTGTGTAGTTTGAGGGAGACTAGATTGCTATTTCTAGCATGTCAAGCAACTACGTAGGTGTCTCACTTGATAAAGTTTTTAAAATGTATAAAACTGTATTTAAGAGAAGGCGATATTTCGAGGCAAAATGAAAACGTGACAGCATGAGTAAAAGTGTGAAAAGGCCGACATCTTCAGATGAAAAGCCGAATAAAAATGAGAACTATGAGCGGAAGTTGGTCTGGCGAAATGAAAGGAAGACATACAATGTTTGCAGTAATTTAAATAGAGGATAGCATAGATAGATATTTTATTGGTCTGCCAAAGATATCACAAGGCAATATAACTTACAAGAATGGATTCTAGATTTAAAAAGTATATATCTCTGCATTGTATGGTATTGATTTATTGTCTGAGAAAATCGGCATTCAACAGTTCAGTGCACCCAAATCTAAATAGACATGATAGCGTTTTATAGTTAAATAAGAATACCCTGAAACGTATGATTGAGTCATTTCTTTTACAGAGTTAAATTCAATTTTATCTGTTGATGATCAATTTTAGAAGTTCAGATAGAATGGATCAGAAATCCTGTGTACATTTCAAAGTGTAAAAGACAGGAACTCTTCGAGGATTCTGAGAGGTATATTACACTGCTAAATTACTAATAGTTTTTATTCTGTATATAGGACCATTGTGAATTATATTGTGGAGACGTTGTGTTTGTTGCAGCTTAGAGTTTAAAGATTTTCAATTTGTTAGTATTTCCGTTTGTACGTCTTTTATATAGAACTCTATATTTAAATAATAAGACATTGCCGGGACCAAAAGTTAGGATTAAAAACTGGGGCCAGAAAAGGGTTCCAGCAAGTCTTATAATGTTTGACTTAACTTCTTTTGCTTATACATGTCTTTAAGATTGCAACTTCAAACATAGTTCGCACTTTACATGTGATTGAATATTACGGAAAACCTTAATATAGTGGACTTTAGATGTCCATGAGATGAGAGAAATGCATGTCATTAAGACAAAGTAATGATGAAAAACGATAACAGTCTGAGGCATAACTCAGGGGAAGGGAAGGGGAAGGGTGCTGTACAGTTCCTCGGTATATGGAACTTCAGTGGAGGCACGTGGCTTAGTGGTTAGGGTGTTGAGCAAAACACTTCATTTCACGTTCTCCAATCCCGCGACGGACCGGCGTCCCGTCCAGGTGGGGAATAAATTTACGCCATGGAAACCGGGAAATAAACCCTTATGGTTCGGTATGACTCGAGAAGGTAACTTTACCTCACTTTTACATGGAACTTCATATATGTCGGGGTGGGAGAATGCGATTAATTGGCACATGGGATCGAACGTATGTTGGGAAAGTATAATAGCACGTAAGTTGAGGAAGCTTAGAAGGTGAATCGTTGGTGTATGTGTGAGAGCGCGTGACCTAGTGGTTAGGGTGTTGCACTCACGATCGCAGGTTCATGGCTTCGATTGCCGGACCGAGCGAAGCGTTGTGTTCTTGAGCCAAAAATATCAGTTTACATTGCTCTGCGATCACTTTGATATGTAACATGTGGCACATATCACATGTCGATTTGATGGAAGGATTGATTACATTTGATTACTATGAAACACTGCAGGTTGTTCAGCAAGATATTGCAGAATCGTTTTTCTCGAGACTACCAAAACAACAACAATAACGTTAGTATATATGGGCCGCACATGTTTTGAGGAAGGTTGGATTGTATTTGATTAGCGTGTGGAGCCGTATATGTGTTTAAAAAAGCAATAGTAGTAGAGCAGTATGGAAATAATCCACAGCATATTGAACATGTTTCATCAAACTGAGAGAGAGGATATTCAACAGGCTTCAGAATATTGAAAGATCAAATTTAATAATGAAATATAAGCTTTATTGTTTCTGTAACTCTAGTGTTTATATTATTCTCATAAAATAGGTAACAGGCATGGGAAAGTGGAGAAAAACAGTGTTGTATATTTTGCTAAAGCACTTTAATGAAGGACTCTTATAATAGAAGAGCAATGCAGTAATGGAAGAGCTCTAAAAAATAGACAATGTTTTACAATATTATGTTAAAACACTTGAGGATATGAAATGAGAACTGAAACATACTGTATTACGATTCTGAAAAAGGTAAAAGGGATTGCGCAAATAAAATTGAACACACATGACATTGTGAAATAATATGGATACAAAAGTGGGTCCAGTATGAAGGGAAGATAGGAGACATTGTGTGATAATGTGGAGAGGAAACTGGTACTATTGTGACGATGGAATATGTGAGAAAATATTGTATAAGTTGTGAAAATAAGAGAAAAATGTATTGTAGAGATGGAAGATGCATTATAAAGACATCATTTAAGATGTGAGAATAAGAGGAAGTGTCAATTAAAAGGAAACAATTGATATGCAAAACACTACAAAGAAATATAAAAATAACACATTGTAGTTCAATTTATGCAACACAAGTATTTCTATAGTAAAAGTCGTTATCAATACAATAGGCTTAACGTATGTGCTTGTTGAAAGAGCAGAAGCTGCGACGTGTACGTGACATTATCAAGTCGCATCTATGGCGAGATGCATATCTGTCGCACTCATGGTCATTTCTTGGGTGATTTCATTTTGTCCCGTTCTGAAATATATATTTTTTAAACAAAATATGTCTATAAAAGGGATTTTTCCCGGTCAAAAACATCAGCTTCTAAATTTTCAACGAACATATGCGTTAGATATGTTATACTGGCACAGTGGTAGGATTATCGAGCTCACAATCAAGAGGTAGTGAGTTTGATTCTCGGATCGGGCTTTGTATTGTACACTTGAGGAAGACACTTTATTTCTCGTTGATCTAGTTCACTCATCAGTAGAAATGAGTTGCGACGTCACTTGTGCCAAGCTGTACTGGCCTTTCCCTTAGATAACATCGGTAGCCTGGAAAGAGCCTTTGCCTTTCCTTTGGATAACAGCGGTTGCATGGATAACATCGGTGGCCTTGTATGCATGGGCGACTGCTGGTTTTCAATAAACAACTTCGCCTTGACTTGTGCCTCGGAGGGAAACTTTCTAGGTGCAATCCCATGGTCATTCATGACCGAAATGGGTCTTATTGATTAAAGTTTTACATTTTGAGCTGTATATCTAATGCTGTGAAAGAAAATAATGACTATGAATAGTTAGAGATTGTTAGATGGGATCGAGAACTATTACTCGCCATCTCTTACGACTGTAAAGAAGACATGGCTAGTGAGAGGTCTCAAATGCGTCTAAACAAACATCAATGAAACATTGGACGAAAACACTTATTGAGACAGGGGCGGTGTTAATACACATGCACGCGTATGTATGTATGTATGTTGCTGTTCAGTCATAACGCCACTATGATGTGAATTCTCAGCTTGGACTGAATGAATAAGACATACATGATGACAATGATGGTTATCCACTCGAGATCGGGGAAGACTATCACTGACCATTGCCCATGGAAAATATCTGCAATGCTCGTGCATTAGGCTATTGCACTTGCGACTGGGTTTATGCGAGTTCGCTCCTGCAGTTTCCATGCTCGCTGCGGAGCCCTCCTACTCGCTTGGTGATCGGAAAGTCTCCTCGCCGGTAACTGCACAACTTAAAATTTTATGTCCAATTAGATTTTCAGAACATTTCACAGACCCTCTGCACCCTATTCACATGATCCAGAAACGAGCCAGGGCGAGATATCCAGTACCAATATGGATTTCAGCACAAAGAATGCGTGTGTTCCATGATCTTAAGTGCAAGCAAATGATCCCCCGAATGTTCAATGCAATTCCCTTCATAACTAGTTTTACAGAATAATGACCTTTTCCTATAGAAAATTAACACCTTATCAAAAGCTGAGGTACCTCATTCTCAATGGTCTTCCAGTACGCTGGACCCCAGCCCGGAATAATAATAATAATAATAATAATAATAATAATAATAATAATAATAATAATAATAATAAAATGCCCGGATGCAGTACCAAATGCCCGGATGCAGTACCAGGCAGTGGCTTCTGATCTTAATTGATTGGAAGTGTTATCATGTACATTGTTTTTGTCTTGGTATAAAAGATGAGCTACAGCAAATATTCTGCTTAATACCACAGATTTGCTTGTCAGTTGTTTGACCTTAATCAATTGAGCATGTCCCTTGGTGGCTGACGATATGTGCATCTCTGATCATGAGCAGAAGTAGTGGGGGAGCATCATAGGTATTCTTTGGGGTTTGAATAATTCACCTCTGGAAACATGGGTGTTTTGCTCAACATCCTTAAACAAACCTTATTCAGGGAGTTTTTGAGCAGGATGGGCTACTCGACCTGAAGAAAATTCTAAATGGGCCCCACCTGTGAGGTTATGTGCTGTTTGTCTTGATATGAGATCACCATGTCGCACACATATGATTGTGATGCATGTGCCTGGTGTACCCTTATCAGACGGGTAGTTATGATGGGTATAATGGGCTTGGTATATTTTACCCCATGTCACTTTGATGGTATGCATTGCGCTCTCACTCAATAATAATAATAATAATAATAATAATAATAATAATAATGATAATAATAATAATAATAATAAATAATAATAATAATACAGAGAGAGGGAGAGGGGAGGGGGTAGAGGGGGAGGGGGTAGATGGAGAGGGGGTAGAGGGAGGGGGTAGAGGGGAGGGGGTAGAGGGGGAGGGGGTAGATGGAGAGGGGGTAGAGGGAGGGGGTAGAGGGGAGGGGAGAGAGGGGAATGGGGAGGGGGGAGAGGGGAACGGGGATGGAGGGGGAGAGAGGAGGGGAGGGGAGGGGAGATGGGGGAGATGAGAAGAGAGTGGGAGACGGGGAGAGAGAGAGAGAATTTTTCTTTTAATTGTATCTGTTATAAGTTAGTGGGCATGGTGTAGTACTGGCTCGAGGTGTTTAAACTCTTATGTCAAACATTGTTGACATAAGAGTTATTCATGTGATTTCTATTTACTACACAGACAACTTACAAACCATAAACACAAGATCCCGAGTTTTTCTGGCAGGCAATGACACACGTGTTGACGGTCATGTGGGAAAACATACAAACGCGCGCGCGCGCACGCACGCACACACACACACACACACACACACACACACACACACACACACATGCATTTGCGTGGGCAGACACACGTACAAAGTGTGATAAGTGTTACGTACGAAAATCTCAAACTTTGAGTCATTTTTGTATCTTCCACTGACTGATATACCAAAAAGGTTTAAATATATTTATACATACAAACAGATGCATTCGTACATACATGTATAATATAAACACACACGCACACACACACATATATACTTACATATATATATATGCATGTACATATACATATATAAATATATATACATATATATATATATATATATATATATATATATATATATATATATATATATATATATATATATATATATATATATATAAATATATATTTATAAGTATATACGTATACACATATATATATACAGATATATATACATACATATATATATGTATACATATGTATACATATGTATATATATATATATATATATATATATATATATATATATATGCGTGCATATACATACGCACACACTCGCACACAGACACACACATATAAATGAAAACATAACTGTATTTTTTGAATTCATCACTCTTCACCAAGGAACAGTACAACACCTACAATGTTAGTCACTACTGCATCTGACGTCACAGCAACACATCAAACGCTCCACTCCTCGTGCTATTCATATTTCCAATCAGGTTTATATCATGCCAATACGGAACATAGCTAGTCGGATTTACCCTAGAGACTATCCTTATAATGTGCTATATGAATATTTGTCATAGGTATCTTTGTTATTTTCTGGTGATGACAACATTTTGTTTTTGAAGATATATATATATATATATGTATATATATATATATATATATATATATATATATACTTAAATAAATCCATATATTCAAACAATAAGCAATTTATAAATACCGCCCACCACCACCACAATATATACTCATATATACATGATGTCTACAGTATATACGCATATATTCGTGATATCTACGTACATGCATACACACACACACACATATCTCTTTTACTCTTTTCCTCTTTTACTTGTTTCAGTCATTTGACTGTGGCCATGTTGGAGCACCGCCTTTAGTCGAGCAAATCCACTCCAGGACTTATTCTTTGGAAGCCTAGTACTTATTCTATCGGTTTCTTTTGCCGAACCGCTAGGTTACGGGGACGTAAACACACCACCATCGGTTGTCAAGCGATGTTGGGGGGGGGGGTACAAACACAGACACACAAACATATACACATATAATATATATATATATACATATACGACGGGCTTTTTTTAGTTTCCGTCTACCAAATTCACTCACAAATCTTTGGTCGGCCCGAAGCTATAGTAGAAGACACTTGCCCAAGGTGCCACGCAGTGGGACTGAACCCGGAACCATGTGGTTCGTAAGCAAACTACTTACCACACAGCCACTTCTACGTGTACACACACACACAAACACACACACACACACACACACACACACACACATATATATATATATATATATATATATATATAGTTTTAGGGAAAATAACCAAGTTTCAAGAACTCATCTATGAAAATCCATTATCACATATAGAAAAATTAATAATTAAAAACACAATAAATATTATATTTATCTTATGATATTTACTTTATATTATATTCATTTATTGTGCCTTTAATTATTAATTTTTCTGTATGTGATAGTGGATTTTCATCGATGAGTTCTTCAAACTTGGTTATTTTCCCTAAAACTATATATTTTATATATATTTTATCTATAAAGCTCAATTTAATTTTAATTTTTTATAAATTGATTTTAATTGAGTCTTTACCTGTAAATTTGGATTTTGTCCCTAATATTATTATATATATATATATATATATATATATGCATACATATGTACATATATATATATAACCGGTGCCCCAACATGGCCGCCGCAGTCTAATGGCTGAAACAAATAAAATATAAAGGATATATTAATATCCTTACTTATACACGCACATACAAACACAGACATACACACACACACACAAACATACAAACACACACACACACACACACACACACACACACACACGTGTGTTTGTGCGTGTGCACCTCTTTCACCTGGTGTATATCTTTGAATCTTATTGTACTTTGTATAATAATGTGCATGAGTCATCATCGCCATCAACATCATTCTTATCTCTGTTATCGTCATCATCATCATCATCTATCATCCTCATCCGCCATCTCCTCCTTACCCTTTTCCTCCTGCTCGTCCTCCCCATATCTGTCATCCCTCTCCTCCTCCTCATCATGACTTCTGTCATCATCATCATTACCATCATCATCACTGTCATATATCATTACTATTACCCCACCACCACTACCACCAGCATGCGTTATCATCATCATACATGTCGTCTTTTTATCATTGACATACCTCTGTTGTTGTCGATATTGTTATTGTTGTTTTCATCGCTCCTACACCTACAAGACATGCAAGCTCGTGTGGTTTCTGTAGTTGGTGATGCTGCTGATTAGAGATGACGTCAACGAGCAACCAAGTGCAAAAGCGATTACAACAACGATGAAAATATACGATAATGACGTCGATGACGATGACGATGACGATGACGCCTATGGCAATGATGATGACCATGGTGATGATGATGATACTGATATGTCATCACAGTGCCTTATATTTTAAGAAACAACGGTTCCTTAGCCTGGAGCGTGTGATAATGTCCTTTGCGCCTCAGCATACATAACTCGTGTACGTACCCTTGTCCAAACATAAGAGCCTAAGTGCTGTGAGGAAACATATAACATACAACGTAGGATGCAAACATAATTATGCGGTAAAGATTTGTTTTTTGTAAATACGTAGTTTCAAACTCGAGCTTACGAAACAGCACTTTTGGTAAAGTGTCTTCTACCAAAGCGTTGTGTATGCTATTGTGCTGTGGTAACTGTGTGGAGTTTCGTCAGAGGCACTCTTTCTGTTCTTGGGAGGAAGACTTTATTTGTTATCATCGGTTTCTATTCACAGAATTCATTTTGTTGTCAGGATTATCATTATTATTATTATTGCTGATTTCTGGACAACTGATTTTGTTCATTCCACCTGTCTCAGTGGCCCTAAAAGAGGGTCAGGAAAACAAACCCTCCTCCCGTCACTAAGCATCAAATAAGATACTTAAAACTTGATCTGCAAGAGTCGAAACATAGCTGGGTTCTTCGAATACACATGTATACAATCAATAATTAGTGCCAAGTTTTATTGCTTTAATAAACTCGAGGTATCTCAACAGAAAATAGTTTGAAACATGACATTCTTCCACAAAAGATATATTGGTATATAAAACTGCATTGCGCAGCAAGGGATATCGATATTTTGAGTACATACATCGTCCTTCTGCAGTAAAAGGGTTAAATCGATAACACCCTCCATCAAAATATTTATGGCGTTTGACTTAAACTTGAATTTGATTGGTGGCTAAAAGAATTAAGGATTAGAACAACAAAATCAAAATGCTATGTGCTATTCAGTTACGTTCCTTTGCACTACATTCTGAGTCCAAATCCCATCGGCATCAATTTTTTAGTCTCCTGGAATCAATAAAGTAAAGTACCAGTCACAGTCATGAACTGGATTGATGGTATCGGCCAATCCCCTTCTCCCAAATTGCTAGACTTGTGCCTAAATCATAAACAATATTTTGGGGAATGCTGAATTTTATTTTTATATCTTTTGCTATTCTTTTTTCCTTTTATGCGTTTCAGTACAAAAGGCTGTGGCCATGCTAAGGTACCACCACTAAATTATGTATATTTCCAGCCCCAACAGCACCCTTGTCCCTGCTCCTCTAAACGGATGAGAGGCAAAGTTATTTTGTTGATTCCCTTTTGTTCCATGTAAACTCCACACTTTCTGAGTTGTACTATGTGCTTTGGTATTGTCCTCGACGTTTGACACCCTTGGGCCATATTACAGAAATCATCATCATCATTATCTATTATTATTGTTGTTGTTACGTTGGTGGATTGGCGGAACCACTGGAGTGTCAGAAGAGATGTCTTGTGGTATTTGTGATTCTTTACATCCTGAGTTTAAATTTCACGTCTGTAAAATTTGATTTCGTCCCTTGTGGTCAAGATAAATGTGGTTTGTGAGGTTTCTAAGAGTAACCTTCTGAAGTTTTGTTGTCGTCATTATTATCATTATTACAAATGCAGTGGTTTCTGTATATATTTCGAACTAAAATTTCACCCATCATTCCCTGGCCAAATATATGTCTGTTAATTACTGGAATCAATTAGGTTGGCAACACTATCCATCCATCCATCCATCCATTCATCCATCCATTGCTGTCCACTAGTACCGAAGTTGTAACCTCTCAGAGTCATCGGACCACCAAAACTGCTATATGAAAATGGTTGTGAACGTTCTTCATCAAAATATTTGTGGCCTTTTGTTTAAATTAAGAACCATGATTAAGATGGTAGTTAGCAGAGTTAAGGCTTAGAACAGCAGACAAAATGATTTGTGGTATTTAGTTACATTCCTTTACACACTGAGATCAAATCCCACTGAAGTCAGCTTTGCCATTATCCATCTGAGCGCAATAAAAAGAAAAAAATAGCATGCAAGTCCTAGGGTCATTATTTTTCATCAGTTGCTATCTTTCTTAAAATTTGTTACCCTGTGCCGAACTTGGATATCTTTTGCATTGTTGTTTGTGAGTAGCCGAGAAGCTTGACAGAATTTTATTTTTATTAGTGTCGGGGGCAGCTGGTCGTAAATAATGACCATTGGAGGAGTGTGCATGTGAGCTTGATTGGAGTTATTCAATGAAAACAACCACATAAGACGGAATCAACCGCATAAAATCAGTTGTATGACAACAGTCTCCTCTAGATAGTTGTTCAGTGTGTTGTACAGAGAAAGACCAGGCATAGATGGCATAGTGTTTCTCAGTTTATCAACCATCTAGAGCTCCCATTCCGCACATGCCTTTCCTGAATGCTGTTGACTTGCAAGTTTAATCAGAACATAAATGCATCAATGTATCTTTTGCCTCGGGGAGCCTCTACAGGCAGTGGACACAGCCCCTTCTTCTAGACCAGACGAATATTTGTGTGAGTGTGTGTGTGTGTGTGTAAGTGCATGTGTGCACGTGCGTATTTGTGTATGAAAATGCTGCTCTTTCTTTTACTAAGATTCAAATACAAATGTGAGAGAAATGATAGATCTAGGAATCATTAAAATATCTGCATTGATTGAGATAAGAGTGAAAAGATATGAATGAATTGTTGAGATATAAAAGAACACACAGAGATGATCGATGGATACTCAAATACACGCTTTCTGCCCGCCCCAGGAAAATGTATGCATAATCAACATCGCAATTATCCGCCACATGTGTGCCCAAACATTTTTGTTACGAATAAATACAGATATACATGTACACATACCCAAAGTTTCTCTTGATAGATAGACTAAAAAAAAGATGATGATGATGATGATGATGATGATTATTATTATTATTATTATTATTATTATTATTATTATTATTATTATTATTACTATTATTAATATTAATGATGAAAGGCGGCGAGCTGGCAGAAACGTTAGCACGCCGGGCGAAATGCTTAGCGGTATTTCGTCTGTCTTTGCGTTCTGAGTTCAAATTCCGCTGAGGTCGACTTTACCTTTCATCCTTTCGGGGTCGATAAATTAAGTACCAGTTACGCACTGGGCCGATGTAATTGACTTAATTCCTTTGTCTGTCCTTGTTTGTCCCCTCTATGTTTAGCCCCTTATGGGCAATAAAGAAATAAGAATCGTTAGCATGCTGGGCGAAATGCTTAGCGGTATTTCGTCTGCGGCTACGTTCTGAGTTCAAATTCCGCCGAGGTGTACTTTGCCTTTCATCCTTTTGGCATCGATAAATTAAGTACCAGTTTGGTACTGGGGTCGATGTAATCGACTATAATCCTCCCCCCCAATTTCAGGCCTTTTTCCTATAGTAGAAAGCATTATTATTATTTTTAAGGTGGTGAGCTGGCAGAATCGTTAGCACGCTGGACGAAATGCTTAGCGGTATTTCACCCGTCGCTACGTTCTGATTTCAAATTCTGCCGAGGTTGACTTTGCCTTTCATCCTTTCACGGTCGAAAAATTAAGTACCAGTTGCGTACTGGAGTCGATGTAATTGCTTTAATCTCTACCCCAAACTTTCAGGCCTTGTGCCTATAGTAGAAAGAATTATTATTATTATTATTTAATTATTATTATCACAACTTAATAATAATAATAATAATGATAATGATTATTATTATCATTATTATCATTATTATAATCATGAAGTTG
This sequence comes from Octopus bimaculoides, assembly GCF_046866305.1. Taxonomy (NCBI): domain Eukaryota; kingdom Metazoa; phylum Mollusca; class Cephalopoda; order Octopoda; family Octopodidae; genus Octopus; species Octopus bimaculoides. The sequence continues at coordinate 43,636,824 of NC_142935.1, read as the reverse complement.
TGGTGGTGGTGATGGTGGTGTATGCACACTACTTATTTTGGTTAGCCTTCATGTACTTAAACGAACTACCTGTGAGAAAGTGAGTTGCTTGAAAACAATCGTGGCGCCATGGTGCTGGTGCTGGTTATGGTGGTGGTGTAGGCGGTGGTGGTGGTGGTGGTACCGTGATGATGGTGATGGCAGCAGTGATAGTGTGCATATACCACAACAAATTGGCACATAATCTAACTGATATGTCATGGTGTTTGCCTTGCCTTGCATACATGATGTAGCTTTCTGCTATGATGTTTTGATTGATTACGTGAGAGGATGCAAATGTGGCGAGTCAGGGTGAATTGCGACTCATTTGGTGTCTAATTAATTCATTCATGTAGGTCAGACAATGTCATCTGAAACGAGGCACAAATAAATTACAATTTCTGTGGAATTAACACCAGTTTCACATAGTGCGCGCGCGCGTGTGCATATACGTGCGAGTATGTGTGTGTATGTGTGTGTGCGCGTGTATTATTTTGAAGGCGTGTGGTCTAATAGTTAAGTGAACTACGCTCACGATCGTGAGATTACAGTTTCGATTCGCAAACCGTCTGCACATTGTATTCTTGAGCAAAATACTTCCATTTCACGTTTCTCCAGTTCACTTGCTTTTCCGATCAGGGACAATGTTGACCTGCCTGCCTCGCCAGCAGGGTGGCATCGTTCGAAAGCTAAAACAATGCAAAGCGCATTGTAACTAGCAATATATAACGATATCCGATATATGTGTATGTGCATATATATATATATATATATATATATATATATATATATATATATATATATATATATATAAGATGGAATAGATTTCTAGGTGACAGTTTTGTTCTGCATTCAGTTCCAAATTGAACTACTGTTGGGTTACTATGAAAGAACAGAAACATTAAATGTTTAGGGTGGACAAGCATGGCTTTAGAGGTTGAACAGATCACTTGTCAACTACATGGTTGAGAGTTCGGTTCTGTTGAGCGAGCTGCACTTTGTCAACAATCCTGCTTTAAGTTACTAGCTTTAAGTTACTAGTACATTGTGAGAGGAATTTGTTTGGCAGAAACTGTTAAGTGGGGTAGAAACTGTTAAGGCGGCGGGCTGGCAGAAACGTTAGCACGCCGGGCGAAATGCTTAGCGGTATTTCGTCTGCCGCTACGTTCTAAGTTCAAATTCTGCCGAGGTTGACTTTGTCTTTCATCCTTTCGGCGTCGATAAATTAAGTACCAGTTACACACAGGGGTCGATGTAATCGACTTAATCCGTTTGTCTGTCCTTGTTTGTCCCCTATATGTTTACTCCCTTGTGGGCAATAAAGAAATAAGAAACTGGTGTGTGTGTATGTGTGCACGTGTTAGTAAACCAAATTATTTCTTCGTACCTAGGGAGTTTGTACAATTGATGGGCGTCAACTAAGCCAAATGATAAGCTTGAATTAAGGACTTTTCAGATTCAACAATGGGTATAGCTGACTTATATTAACTCCACAAGGCATTTGGATACGAAGAAATAATCCAGTTTACTAATACATAAACATAACATACTCTACACTCCTGTATCACTGATATTTATTGTGCACATTACATTTTAATACAGAAGCAAATATTAAGCACACATCGGGTTGCCGAAAAGTTTCTGGCTTTGGGTAAAAGAAAATATAAGAGGATCAGTTAATTATGATTTCATTGAACATATTCTCTGATTCAGACACTTACTGGAGCAGTACTTTAGATTTTCCAAGCCCTATAAAAGGACTCGGAATGTCAGGCTTCCAACCAGGCCTTTTGCGACACTCTTAAAGCCAGGAACTTTTCAGCACCCCATCGTGCATACACACACACACACACACACACACACACACACACACACACACACACACACACACACACACACACACACACACACGCATATGTATGTATTATGTATGTATGTATGTATGTAATGGAGGCTGGAAGTATTGGCGAGAAAACTGAAAACAAACAGTTCTTTTCTGAAGACCCCTGCATTATTTGTTCTGCATTGATTTAACAGACCCTTCCACTGTCAGAAAGGCAGTGACCGATTGGAAACTTCTAATCAAGCACTTATTCTACAGTTGGGATATAAAATATATAATCTACCTTTTGATGGATACGCCATATACTACATTTTTTTTTTGTACATGGGAGATAGTAGGGTGCTCTAGAATAGGGTGTCCAAGAATAGGCTTGACGCGTTGTGTAGAAGGATTGGAGACAAACTTTGATATGAAGTAATTCAACCCGAGAGACAGACTCGGCCGATCGTTGCAACAAGTATTATTGCCATCTGGAAGTTGTAGCTTTACCCTTAACAGCAAACCAACTGCTGGAGATTTGGTCTCACTGGCGAGAGGAATGCATATAATCAATAAATCTAGAAGCAAATGTGAAAAGTATTGAATTTCTTTATTTTTATGTACAGCAGTTGTTTTAAATCATTTTTTTTTTACTCATTGTAGTTTTAAACTTAACATAGCTGTATGGTTACCAAGCTCGCTTAACATGGCTGTATGGTTACAAAGCACGCGTATATCCTTGTGTCTATCATTACATATGACGGGTTTCTTTCAGTTTCCGCCTACCAAATCCATTCCCTAGACTTTAATTAGCCCGGAGTGCCGCACAATGGGACTAAACTCAAGACTGCATGGTTGGGAAATAAGCTGTTTATGGTTTTGGGTTCGGTCCTGCTACGTGGCACTTTGGAAATGTGCTTCCAGACCTACGAATGCCTTGTGAGTGTAGAAGACGGAAGCTGTGTGGAAGCCCAGTCATGTGTGTGTGTTGGTGATTGTCTTGTCCAACCACTTAATAACCGGTGCTGGTTTGTTTTCGTCCCCATAACCTAACGTTTCGGTAAAAGAATATGAGACTTTAAACGAAACAAAAATGTACTGGAGTCGAGTTATTCAACTAAACCTTTCAAAGCGGTACTCCAGTATGGCCACATGCCAGTGACTGGAACAAGTGAAAGATTATCATCATCATCATTATTAATATTATTATTATCATTATTATTATTATCAGTATTATTATTATTATTACTATTATTATTATTATTATTATTGAAATCATAATTATAATGTTTCACTGGCTGAATGCAATCCCTGTATCAGAAATTGCTGCAGTATTTACATTCCACATAGTAAACTTATTGTGATCTTTTCAGATTTGTGGAGAAGATGATCACGTGTTTATGTAGACTCAATACATGTAAGTGTGTGTTTGTTAGTGTGTGTGTGTGTTTGTGCGTGTTAAGTTTTGGACAAAAGTAAAACGTACATGCGCATACAACTATAAAATATAAAATATTTTTCCTGAGAGCTAATTCAAAAATTAGGATTATGACAAATGTCCGGACGAAAGGGATAAAATGGAAGGATAGACACCAGAATATACTACCGGGAAAATGATGCATGTACACACACACACACGCGCACATACACACACACATACACATAACGTACATATATTTACATATGCATATTTATAGACACACACATATAAATATAAATATATATGTGTGTGAATACGCACGCACAATATATATATATATATATATATATATATATGTATATATAGTATAGGCGGTGTTCCATCGTGGCCGTAGTGAAATGACTGGAGCAAGCAAAACAATATATATATATATATATATATATATATGTATGTGTGTGTGTGTATGTGTGTATTTGCCTCTGTGTGTATGTATATGCATCATTTTCCCGGAAGTATATCCTTGTATCTATCGTTACATATGACGGGTTTCCTTCAGTTTCCGCCTACCAAATCCATTCCCTAGACTATAATTAACCTGGAGTGCCACGCAATGGCACTAAACTCAAAACTGCATGGTTGGGAAATAAGCTGCCACCAATCCTTGACAACAGGTGTTGGTTTGTTTACGTTCCGTAGCATAGCGTTTCGGTAAACGAGAATGATAGAATAAGTAGCAGGCTTCAAGAAAATAAGTACCTGGATCGATTTGTCCGACTAAACCCTTCACGTCGGTGACCCAGCATGGCCGGAGGCAAAAGACTGATTCCAGCAAAATCATATATACCTGTGTGTGTGTGTGTGTGTGTGTGTGTGTGTGTGTGTGTGTGTGAGTGTGTGTGTAGGTTGGTAGTGGGTAGGTAGGCACGCATATAGAAAGTCTGGTGGCTATAATTTATCGTCATCAAATCTCTGCAACCTTGTGGGTAGCAAGTAAAGGAATGTGCCGGGAATGTTGTTGTTTACCCTTGGGTCAGCTCCGTTCAAATTTCATTCCAATAGTGACCATCCCGCCGTACATATACGTTATTCAGACAGAATTTGTCTAAGGTTACACTGTCGCATTATCCTACGTGTCCTTTTAAAACGATCTATTTATGATCTGTTATTGCTAGTAGTCGTGCGAGATGCAACTTCGTTGTGTTTGTGTAAATGCTATAGAATCATCTGGTAAGTGATTGCGCTGACATGATGATAAGAGTGAAATTGGTGTGATTTAGAGAGACACAGTTAAGCGAACATGGTCTGTAGTTGTCGCTGACCTGCAGGTCAACTGCAATCGCGCAGACCTATTATTAAAGGCAACCCAACCAGGATCATCTCTTCTTTTTTTTTCCCACTTTCTTTATAGTGTAAGTAGGATTACATTATCTAATGTTTTGTTTCCTTGTTTCAAACGGAAAGGTATGTTATGAAGGATTTTTGGCTGCTATTTTTAGCAGACTGAGCTGCAACGTAGAGACAACCCTGTCGTGAAGAGAAAGCTGGAACAGATAAATATAAAGAATGAAGAGAAATTTAGAATCATAATAGATAATTAATTATTATGTTTGAGATAGAAAAGATTGGCTAATTAAAGGTAAAATTTGGAGTTACGTAGGAATGTCGAAAATATGAAACAAGGTGGGTGAAAATTGATCGAAAGAAAAATATTCAATTTTAATGGAATAATTTATTAAGATATATAATCATTGTGGGTGGTTATATGTTGAGGGGGCTATACAAAATATATGTCTACAGTAATATATTAAAATAGTTCATTTGAAAGTAGATTAGTGATGACAAGAGAGGATTCTGGCATCACATCTTCGTTAGTGTGATGACTAGCGATGCCATGTGCCTTCTTACCGTTCGTTCCCCCAGACGTCTCAATAATTTTAAAACTAGTCATAACAAGGTAAATCTGTTAAGGAGCGGCAAATTAAAATGCGTGAAAAAAAGGGGGGGGAATGGGGTTTGATTAAAACGGACTACATTTAGCGTGATGAATAATTTGGTGACAAACGGCGACAGGTGGGAGAATGTCAATAGAAGCTATAAATGTAAACAACATTACGAAACAACGATGTGTGGATCTTCCTTAGATGGCATTTATAAAAGGCGTCGTAACTAGTAAAACTTATTAAGAAATATTATGAATAATAATGATTTAAATTTTGGCACAAGGCCAGCAAGCTCGGAGGAGGGGTATCAGTCGAATACATCGTCTTCAATTTTCAAATGGTACTTAATTCCTTGATCTAGAAAGATCCAGATATGATGATCCCATATCACATGTATGATGCATATAATGTATATACGACTTATTATTCGACGGCTGTCTTATTTTATTTTTATCATTATTTGCTTACGTTCTTTCTTTATGCGATAGTGGAGACCCGATTTAAGAAAGATTTGGCTGCTATTTCAAGTAGGTTGATCAAATACGTAGTTGTTCAATTCATAGTTTGTTAAAAAATAGTTCATGGAGTTTTCAAAAGGCTGGCAGGTGATGTGATATGACAAAGACGAGATGTGAGCAGACGACATTATAAATATAGCAGTGAGTAGAAACAGATGTCAAATCTAAAAACAATAATGAAAAAGGTGGACAAACAAGTGACTTTATCGTTGTTATTTTAGTCTGCCACGCCCTTGATGGAGCAAACCTACAATCGAAGGAGTTCCAAGCATGCTCAGCCTGTCTCTTCAAGTGTATGTGTGTGCGCGTGTGTGTGTGTGTGCATGTGTGTGTGTGTGTGTGTGTGTGTGTGTGTGTGTGTGTGTGTGTGTGCATATGTGCGTGACTACGTTGACAGGTATATTTTTTTCTTAGGGAGAAGGGTGTTATTTGAGGGAGATTTAGCTGATATCTCTAACAGTTTGGGTTGTTGGTTAATCCTTTGCAAGTTTCTAAAACAACAAACAATAACTACTGAATTTTGAAAGCTAGCTTATATATATATATATATATATATATATATATATATATATATATATATATATATATATATATATATATATACTATGTGTATGTGTGTGTGTGTGTGTGTGTGTGTGTGTATACATATATATATATATATATAAGTTTATATATATATATACATATATATATGTATATATATACATATATATATATATATATATACATACATATATATATATATATATATATATATATATATATATATATATATATATATATATATATATATGTATGTATGTATGTATGTATGTATGTATGTATGTATATTTAAATATATATATTAATGGGAGAACTTGTATTTTATAGAGAAATTAATTTCTGAAAGATAATTGCTATTCAAAACAGAATTTAGTTTAATAGCGGAATCTGACGAAATTAGTAATATGCTACATCGAGAGAATATCACGAATTAACAAGCCTACGTGGTCATTCGTAATGCTAAAAAGAGCAGCTAATATGTCTTAAATTACACCCCGTCATCTTAGAAAAGGGTAAGATGCATAGTGTGATATTGGAGTTTCTTGTTCGAAGAAAAAAACATGATGGTCACGGATGCAATGC
>NC_142935.1:43592481-43627481 GCF_046866305.1 Octopus bimaculoides | reverse complement strand
TCTTTTGTCGAACCGCTAAGTTACGGAAACATAAACACATCAACAGCAGTTGTCAAGCGGTTGTGGTGCGGACGAACACACACACTCACACACACACATACATATGGAGGGGGACGAACATACACACACATCTAACTATCTATCTATCTATCTATACGATGGGCTTGTTTGAGTGTTCGTCAACCAAAGCCATTCACAAGGATTTGGTCTGCCTGGGGTCATAGTATAAGACACTTCCCCAATATGCCACGCAATGGGATTGACCCCTCAGACATGTGGTTAGGAAGCAAGCTTTTTGCCACAGTCACGTCTGCGCCTATGTGTGTGTGTGTGTGTGTTGATGATTCTCCGTCAGTATCGAGGATGAAAATTGAGGTTTTCGATTAAATAGATTACCAGCTCATTGAATTAGCATGCAAATAACTGAGCACACCACAAACACGTGTACCCTTAATCTATTTGTTTGACAAAATCAGGATGACAAACCATGACAAGGTTTTACCTTGCGATTACAGCACCTTCTATACACTTTCTTATTTCTTTATTGCCCACAAGAGGCTAAACATAGAGGGGACAAACAAAGACAGACAAAGGTATTAAGTCGATTATATCGACCCCAGTGGGCAACTGGTAGTTAATTTATCGACCCCGAAAGGACGAAAAGCAAAGTCGACCTCGGCGGAATTTGAACTCAGAGCGTAACGGCAGACGAAATACTGCTAAGCATTTCGCCCGGCGCGCTAACGTTTCTGCCAGCTCGCCGCCTTATACAGTTTCGCCATCTATACAGTTTCTGCCGACTCTACGCAGAAGGCTTTAGCCGGCCCGGGGCTATGGTAGAAGACCCTTGCCTAAGTTTCCACGCAATGGGACTGAAGCCGGAACTAAGTGTTTGGGGAGAAAGCTTCTTACAACACAACCATACATGCCCCTATGCACACACACACAAACAAAGACACAGGGCATTTACAACAGGTATACTAGTATCTAATCTACTGCATGCGCTTCCCTAAAACTATATATATATATATATATATATATATATATATATATATATATATATATATATATATATATATATATATATATATATATATATATATATACATATATATATACATATATATATTTATATACACACGAGTGAGTGGAGAAATGAAAGAAATTGGATCATGGTACATTTAGCAGACGTTACATATATTATTTAATTACAGATTGATTTGGCTTCATGTGAAACGAACCTAGCTCCTCGGGCTTAGCTAACTGGTGTGTGTGAGGGAGTGCAGGGAGAAAAGAGCGAAGGTCATTGTCCGTATACAGTAAAACACCGTAGTGTATGCACGGAGTGACAATTGTTGCGCTATGTTTGATATACATACATACATATATACATACATACATATATATACACAGACATATATATACATATATACATATATATATACACACATATTTATATATGTGTGTGCATGTGTGTGTGTATATATATATATATATATATATATATATATATATATGTATGTATATATACACACACAACCATATATATATATATATATATATATATATATATATATATATATTTATATATAAATATATATGTATATATACACTTGTTCACACATACATACATGTGAATACATGCATACGGACATTAATGCACATGTATATGTGCGTTTGTGTATACATGTGCTTGTATTTCCGGGTTTGTCCGCGACTGGCGTATATAGGTTGTCTTAACACCGAAGCATCCCCTGGCTACCAACCTTTATGATGATGAAAAGACGTTCAAAGCATAATATCCACAGGTTGCAGTCGGAAATAACACCATTCTAAATGTCTCTACTTTTTCCATCAAGATGGTTAATTTGAGGTAGAACTTGTCGCTATTGCTGAATAGTTGAGTAACCAACTACTATTGTAGAATGGCTGTAAGATGTGAAAAGAGGATGAATACATTTTGGTGTTGTCCTACTGAATAATGTATAGTATCGTCTGTAGTATATATTAGTGTTACTACTACTCCACGCTATACATAGACATTTGGTAGTCACATATGAATGCATGTATTTACTCACATGTATGAGTATATGTATGTGTCTGTGCATCTGTGTGTGTGTGTATATATATATATATATATATATATATATATATGCGTACTCATGTCTGTTTTTACGAACATGTAAGCATTTATGAGATGGATGGCTGTGCAGATGTATTCGTGTGTGTATACGGATATATCTGTGTGTATGGATGGATAGATGGACGGACGGACGGACGGACAGATTGATGGATGGATGTATGAATAAGTACAAGTACGTTTGCATATATGCGTAGGTATGTTTGTGTTCGTATATTTGTTAGTACAGTTGGATATTTGTGCTCATATTCAATACTTTGGTTTAGCCATTACTGCAGAGACCATGTCGGTGCACCATGTTACAAAAGCTTACATAGAGAATTAATACTCAACAGTTGTCTGATATACGTTCGACATGCGTGTGTGTGTGTGTGTTGCACGTGTGTTTACGTCCAAGTGTTTGTGTTTATACAAATTTGTTATTGTGTACAGATAACCTTCATCGCTATCACAAATCATTACACCATTTTTATGTAAATTTTGAATATGATACACATGCATGTGTATTTACATAGTGTATGTGTGTATATATGTTTCTGTGAGCGTGTGTATGTACTGACACACATGCACACCCACACACACATGTGTACGTAAAGATACAGGCACACATGTGTATGATTATATATATATATATATATATATATATATATATATATATATATATATATATATATATATATATATATATACATGAATATGTATGTGTATATTGTATGTATGAATATACGTATAGATAGATAGACAGACAGGCAGAGAGACAGACAGACAGATAAAGAGAGAGAGAGAGAGAGAGAAGGTTGTTTGCGTGTATTATTTTAATAAACCATTACAATTATCACCAAACGGAGCCAACCACGTAGCCAGCTCGCAGGAACCGCTAAAAACAGCAGCTAAAACTTCATGAAATCAAACTCTATTTTAAAAACGAGGACATATTAATTACATCGTGTAGCCATTGATACGCCTAAAACTCGGTGGGATGGTCATAGTTGTAATATATTTAATCATAGCATTAATGGGTCCCTGTTGGCTTGGAACTCAACACCAAACGGCAGAACGGTATATAGATTAAATTGGGTGCTCCCTTTCTCCTGAGCTATGAGGTTTTTGAACATAGATCGCAGCAAAAAGAAAGCTACGTAATTCAAAGATCCCTCTGTGTAGCCTGGTCACTGCCATTTTCTGACACCTGCTGCATTTCATCCTAGGACCTTGAGGGAACAAATCTGAATGCATAGAAGGTAATAATTTATAGGTTTAGCACAAGTTTTACAACCTGTGCCATCGTTGGCGCCCTGCCAGACAAAGAGGACCTTCAAGTGGTCCTTCGATATACTAGAAGTAGCAGCCGGATCTTGCTTATATCACACAATATGAAAAGAAAAATACATTGAATAATATGATCCTAGTTGCACTGGGCCTAGAAGAAAGTCGGAATCGTCATATCTGAGATGCCTCTTAGCAATATCTACTCAATTAGATCTAAACTGGGGCGAAGCATCAAGACAAATAATATAACCTTTATTTTTTAAAATTGTAAAAAATTGTAATAGAATAAAAATGAGTCAGCGTCGCAAATGTGGATCGAAACCGTTTTCTATCGCGAAAAACCATTTAGCTTCATGACGAAATTGTTTTGTAGAGAAAACATCTACTACTCGAAACACTGTCTCTCACCTAACACTTTATAAAAACGGCGGGCTTTTTTATATATATATATATATTCAGTGGGAGGCTGATGAAGTGTGAAGAGTTGTATGCAATATAGCGGTGAGGTACTCGGATGTCAGTTAGTCAGAAGAATGAGAGTGTGTGGTGTTCATTCCCTTCTAGAGTATAATGTTTTATTAAAACGAAACATAATACTTCTTTATACATTCAAATATATTTAATGCAATGGTGAATACTAATATGCATCGTTTTCTGGCGTTCGTTTTATAATTTCTGGATTAAACGAAATGTTTAGCGGTATTTCGCCTGTCTTTACGTTCTGAGTTCAAATTCCGCCGAGTTCGATTTTACCTTTCACTCTTTGGGGGTCGATAAATTAAGTTCCAGTTGCGTACTAGAGTCGATCTAATCGACTGGCCCCCACCCCAAACATTTCGGGCCTTGTGCCTAGAGTAGAAAAGAATATATATATATATATATATATATATATATATATATATATAAAAACACATACATTCATGTAGACACTGTGTCGTAAGGCTTCAACAGGTAGAATAACATTCGATCAGCTCACAGCTCAGAGAATAAAGATAATATTACGTGTATTTATACATATTTGCATATACGTGCATGTATGATTATGTGCAATAAAACATTGACAAGCAAATTAATTTCGATGCGTTTTGTTGTGAAAGTCCACAATTATCAATCAGAAAATAAATGATTCCGGTTTATTTATATGCTTATCGAGCGAAAAGGCTACGCTCATGTGCCGTTTACAGGGCTTCCGAGATTGATGGTTGGGAGGGAGGGAGGTATCCTTGAATCTGAGACCTGGCCGTAATGATTGTAAGGGAATGGTCTCTCCACCAAAGGCACTCAACGTGTTAGATGGTGGTATTAAACCGGGTGACGGGTTAAGTCTACTTCTGAAATAGACAATGGCGAGATTTGAACTCAGAACATAAAGAAGTGGAGCAAATATTGCAAGGCATTCGGTTTACCGTTCTTACAGTTCTGCCAGTCCATCACCTTTCATTGGTACTTCTTTTTATCGACCCTGAAAGAATGAAGACCAAAGTTGGCCTGGTTGAGATTTGAACTCGAAATGCAGATAGTCCGAACAAATATTGTGAAGAATTTTGACCCGGGCTCTAACGATTCTGCCGATTCGCTGTTGTTGTTGTTGGTAGTGGTTGTTTTAGTGGTGGTGAGTGACTGAACAATATTTTGTTAGTATCTAGGGTAGACATAGTCGTTCTGATTCGGTGTTTTTTTTTAACCTAGTTGCAACCATCATCCAGATTCTGTTAAAGATAACTCTTGTGAAAACGTGCCACACGTCCACCTGCCCCACAACCTATAAGTGCATTTCAAGCCCTCTTGTAGAGAGGTAACAATTTCTAGAAGACGAAAAAGAAGACATTGCAAAGGCTAAGTGTGAAAGATCTGAACAGACCACGTGACAGCAGTGTTCAGAATATCTGTCTTTTGGCTGGTTTGTTGCTTAACCTTAGGTAAAAGACATTCCAGTCTTGCTTTCTCCTTTTATTCCCACCATTTTACTTTTCTTTTCCTTTTTCTTTTACATTATCCAATTATTTGTATTTCATTTTCTATTATAATTCTATTCACATCTAAGAAGACGTCATAGGAATTGTACTTACGCACACACTTACGTACATGCATACATACATACATACATACGTACATACATACATACATGCATACATACATATATACATACATACATACACACAGCTGTTTTAAGGTAACAGCACACTGGACAGTTGCCCAGGAGCCTCACTGGTTAAAGGGCCCAATTCTGATCTATACTTGCTGTGGCTTGCTGTCAGTAATTTTAAATACTATAGGGCATCCAGTGCACTGATTTGGCGCGAGGTCTACAGCGCTTCTAAAACGCTGCACACACATACACACACAGATGTGTTAAGTTTATTAACAACAAACAAGCATTCATTGTTTAAAAAGCCCAATATTGATAAATTTATGAAATTTATTATATATATTTAACATGTAGGAAGGTTTGACTGAGACATCAGATTTCATACACACACACACACACACACACACACACACATATATATATATATATATGTATATATATATGGAGAAGATGCAAGTATATTCATACATATATATTAAAGCAGAATGGGTGAAAGTGCGTCGGACTGAATGCTTTCGACATGGCTGTGATAATTTCCACCTCTGTCTTCTACCCTCTCTCTTTATCTCTCTCTGGCTTTTGTGACATCATTTCACTTCCGCTTGTTTTGTTGTTGTTGTGGTTGCTGTTACTGTTGTTGTTGTTGTTGTTGTTGTTGTTGGTGGTGGTGGTGGTGGTTTTGGTGTCGCTATCGTTATTTTTCGCTTTCATATCCTTCCTATCCGGAAAATGTGCGATAGTTTTTGAGATATCACAACATAACACACATACGCACAAACACTCAGAGATAGAAACGTGTCCGAGCGCGCGTACGAACACACACACACACAAACTAAACCATATACATACAGAAATTAAAACATACACAATAAGACACAAATACACACAGAAGCACATACACACACACACATACACAAACATCGATATCACTGACAAAAACAATTGCATTCAGCAAGCATTTACCTCCTACTATGTCAACGAAGTACAGAGTTGACAGACAACACGTTATTGTCGCATAGAAAGCATTGCGGTTGTTTTGGCGCTCTCCTTTCAAATCCCTTTCAAATATTCTTTAAAGGTGGATAGAATAAAGAACCAATCAACTACTAAACTACAAGAGTCAATTTACCCCCACCTCTCTCCTCCGGAATGGTGCGTTGCGCCGTTAGAAGGGGGTCGAGGTAGGATCACAGTTAGGGTCCCTTTCTATCAAAATCGGCAAAAGTGTTAAGCGAGGAACTAGAAAGTTCTTGTCAGGGACAAACTGCATGGAACGGAAATAGGAACAAAAAGCTATTGTCTACGAGTCAAGAAGAGATATTCTAAGTGGTCGTTCCGCCTATTGTTTTGTGCATGGACAAAATTGATAGAGCGTCGGGCAACATGCCTATGGTTTGTGATTATGATTCTTTACGTTCAAACCCCGCAGATGTCTGTTTTGCTTCCCATACGGCGGGGATAAATCTCTCTCTCTCTCGCATATATATATATATATATATATATATATATATATATATATATATATATACACGTACACACACGCCCACACACGCGTACACACACGCGCACAGAGTGAGGGAAAGAAAGTGAGTTTGACGAAGGGAAGTGAGCAAAAAATTCGAAATTCCAGTCAACCTTACCCTACAATAGATATTTATATATGTATATATATATGTGTGTGTGTGTGTGTGCATATATATATATATATATATATATATATATATATATATATATATGGTGAGAAAGAGAGAGAGATTGAGAGAGAGAGAGAGAGAGAGAGAGAGAGAGAGAGAGAGAGAGGTAGATAGATAGATAGATAGATAGATAGATAAATAGATAGATAGGTAAATCGTCTGGATGTGTCTGTGTAGACAAGAAAGATGCATATTTCGTGCGTCAAAGTGTTAAACCTAATATACAAATACGACACTTTCCCATCGGTTGACAATGCATTTATAGCACAGGGCCATTCCAGCAAATTATAATACTGGATATGATATCAAGTTAGAGAGAATTAAAAATATTGATAGCACTGGCATTCTGTACAGAATTTTACTCTTACACACATACACACAGGCCTTAAAAAAGAAAGAAATAGATTAACTCTTGAATCGTTACTGACAACAAAAGAGAAGCCAAAACCTTCACATAGTTACAGCACACGTGAATTAATGAAATCTTGTAGGAGTTAACCGTTGTATAATTTCAAACCCGGTGCTGAAGATTATTCTGTTAAAACAGTGTTCCCGTCATCCTTTGCTACTGACTGAAAAACACGCTGACAACACGTCAATCCTAATGTCATTTCATTGAGATCAGGAGACCGACAAGAGCTTGAAACGTTAATTGACTTTAAGAATGCTATTGCTCAGAATTGAAAATGGGGAATTAATAAGGGAATACGAAATATCTTTGATACAAAGGCTAACCTTAAACACAGTCGGTTCTTTAATATTCGTTTGAAAGAATAGCTTTACCTTATTTATACGCACATAAAGTTACGAAGAGAGACAGACGTAAAGACAGAAACGTTTTAGATATTTTAGTGGTTTTAAGTATTTACCAGTAAAATCTTAAACAAGCACAATAGACTAAGTATCATACAATAATTAAAAATAATATTCATTGTTTTGTTTTAATTTTTTCGTTGTTTCGCTTTTTTTCTTTTTCAATTTGTTTTCAAACTGTCATTCAGTTTCATTGAATGATTAAGAAAAATATAATAATATTTCATGGAAATTATTTTTATTTGTCAAGCAAATTGTTAAATTTATTTGATTATGAAAGAAGATGGGGATGTAGAACAAAAAGAGAATAAACAGAATCATCAATTTTTTAACATACCACTTAACACCAAAGCAGATTTTGTTGTTGTTGCTGTTATTATTGCATAGTTCCAGTTCAACCCTGAGCTAACGGATCTATGATCACCAACAGTATTCCAGCATGGCAAACTCATCATCGTTATCTCATTATTATTCTTATTATTAAGGCGACAAGCTGACCGAATGGACTCCATTTGCTACTTGTTGCTGTGATTTAGCTCCCAAGTCGGCCTTGATGGAACAGAGCCATGATGAAAGCATAGCAACTGTGCCAAGTCAAAATTTCTCCTTTATTCAGGGAACTTAGGATCACATTACTCAATGTTTCCTTTTTTTAATACGGTAGGTTGGGATCTGAATAACATTGAGCTGTTATTTCTTATAAGTTTAAACTCATAAAGTAAAGGACTGCTTTTTAATCAATTTGCGTTGCTTGGCTACTTTGCACTTATACAGGGCTATCTTAAGGGTAATATAGGCCTCCGGGCAAATCAGTTTCACTGGTCCCTATAATATTTATTAACAGCAAGCTGCATCATACATAGATCGCAATTGGATCCCTAGACACGTGAGACTCCCCGCCCCCAAGACAATTATCCAATGTGCTTATGCCTTAAGGTGGCACTGCACTTGATTAGTAAGGTTTAGTGTTAAAAACTTAAAAATTACCGGATTGCACATTCGGAAGTATCACTGAGCCACTATTAGTTTTGGTGACACAAACCCTAAGGGCTTCTTCTGTCATAAACCAGTTCCACGCCATTTCACATCAGACTCAGTGGAAACAATCGTCTCCCTGCTCTCATCATCTGTGTTTTGTCTCCTACCCACTCAGATACCCTTCATGGTCCACAAAGCCAAATCCTGTCTCTCCAGAAATTGTCAACCCTCTACCATATCCATTGTACTTGTCTACTTATCTCATTCATTATTCTGGTTGTTGCTGTTTCGTCTCAACCAAACCGGAATGAGCAGACTTATAACCAAAAGCAATTCAGAGGTAACCACTCCGTCTGTTTATGGGTAAGAAGGACATTATCTGACATGTTTTTTTTACCTATGTAAGATTATACGGTGGTGTCATTTGAAGTAAAATTGGTTGCCACATTTTTCCTACAGATGTTAACTTACTGAGCACCAATTTTAATCATCTTGCCAGTCAGAGAGAAACCTCAAAGGTCAAGGACGCTAACTCTTGCTAACCATGACAATCATTTATATGCACTAATTCAGACGTAACCACTCCGTCTATTTATGGGTAAGGACATAATCTAGCATGTTCTTTGCCTATGTAAGATAATACGGTGGTGTGATTTGCAATAATATTGGTTGCTATTAAGATGACAATCATTTATATGCACTAATTGTAATCATGTACGTCTCTAAGATGTCTTAGTCCCAATAATGTTCTTTAAGTGTCTTCAGGTTAAGGGACAACAACTAAAAGACTACTTCTTAGCTATCTTTGTTGTTAAAATTTAACGAGTGGCAAATAAAGGACATGTTCACTTTCCGTCTTAAGTTTAGACTTATCTCTCTCTCTCTCTCTCTCTCTCTCTCTCTCTCTCTCTCTCTCTCTCTCTCTCTCTCTCTCTCTATATATATATATATATATATATATATATATATATATATATATATATATATATATATATATATATATATATATAGATGCAGGAGTGGCTGTGTGGTAAGTAGCCTGCGTGGCACCTTGGGCAAGTGTCTTCCACTATAGCTTCTACCAAAGCCTTATGATTGGATTTGGTACACGGAAACTGAAACAAGCCAGTCGTATGTATATATATATATATATATATATATATATATATACATGCAGGTATGTATCTATGTAAGCATAGTGAAAGGCACCTAATGAAATCTCGCATAAATGTTATCAAACAGTTATTGTTATCGAAAATAGTGGCTCTTGAAAGGCGAAAAGATGGCAAAATGCTTAGCGACATTTCTTTCGACTCTTTACGTTCTGAGTTCAAATTCCGCCGAGGTTGACTTTGCCTTTCGTCCTTTTGGGATCTATAAAGTAAGTACCAGTTGAACACTATGGTCGATTACATCGACTTACCCTTCCCTTAAAGTTGCTGCTGACCTAGTGCCAAAATTTGAAGCCGAAATTAATGGGTCTTTAACACTCTCAAAATACAGTTTTCTACTAAATATTATCAGTCGGTTATCTACAAGGCTCCATCTGAGAATCATCATAATAAATGATTTCCACTGTGAACACACGCGTCTATATATATATATATATATATATATATGTACCGCAGAATCCTTTGTGTTTTTGTTTTTATTTTTGCATTTACAATTTATATATATATATATGTGTGTGTGTGTGTGTGTGTGTGTGTGTGTGTGTGTGAATATGCAACAGTTGATAAAATGTACGATGGAGAAGAAGAGAACTCAAAAGGGCAAAAATGAGACCACCGCCCACCAACAACAAGAGTTATAATTAATTTAGCAATTTCTACACAAGAAGAACACTAGGTCGCCCCATTTTGCTGGGGGAGAAAGAACAGTGGATCAAATTGACTTCCAGTACTTGTATTTCACACCCTTTGGGATTTAAAGACTTTTTAGGGTTTTCGTGCTTTCTTTTAATTATTATTCTTATTATATACATGTACTTTATTGTAAATACTCGTCCCCCATAGAATGCTAAATGGCAATGTGAACCTCGAACAGATTTGAAGTGACAAGTCTGACTGTTTCTAACTGAATTTGCTTACTTAGACCAATGCGCTCGCAAGAGTAATGAACAGCAAGGAAACTTCAAGAAATTTCACGAAACAGGCGTGGCTTCGTGACAAGAAGCATGCCTCTGCGTGACATCTTGGGTAAGGGCTTTCTATAATAGACCAAACCCTTGTGAAGGGATTCGGTTGACAGAAACTGACAAATATACACGGTGCCTGAGTAAACATATCTTTTGTCTTTCATTTATTTGTCTCAGTCATTAGACTGCAGCCAATGTGTGTGTGTGTGTGTGTGTGTGTGTGTGTGTGTGTGAGTGTGTGTGCGTGTGTGGAGAAAGAGAGAGAAAGAGATGTATATATATGTATGTGTGTTAGTTCCCCATAACCGTTTGAGAACCGGTGTGGCGTTGTTTACGTCGCCGTAACTTCATGGTTCGACAAACGAAACCGATAGAATAGAAACTAGGTTTTTAAAATAAGTACTAGGAGCGATTTGTTGTGAGTGAGTGGATCAAGTAAAAGATGGAAGAAAAGAAGAAAAGAAGGAAAAGAAAAATGTAATATGAAAATAAGGAATGGACCCTTACCTGTTCGATAAAAATCGATAACTGAATTAAATACCGCTGGATGGCGATCAAAAAAATATTCCTCCTTTTGGTGCGTTTGCTTGTGTATGTCCGCAAGTTTACTTAGACGAGTTTGAGGACAGTTCTTTAAAGTGGATACGTGTGTTTCATGACGGACGCCTCCAACGTTAAGCGTAATCCTTTCGTCGGGCCCACTTTGACCCAAGAATCCACTACGTTTGGGGGTGGTCGACATATATGCCATTGCATTTGAAGCCAAACTTTTGGAGGGAGAAGCCAGCACGGGGCTGCAATCGAGTGGAGGGTAGTTAGCCATTTCTACAGCCTTTGAGATTTAAGGATTTTTTTTTTTAAAGATTAAAGGGTTTTGGTGGTTTCTGTGAATTATTATTATTTCCTGAGCTTTATATATATATATATATATATATATATATATATATATACACTTATATATATGTATATCTATAAATCGATATACATATGTATATATATTTACATATGTAAAGTATATATATATATATATATATATATATATATATATATATATATATATAGGGGCGGTTTTTTCTTTCTCTTACTTCACATCATACTGCAGGCAACCACCAAATATACAATGAAAACTATAGGGCCCTTGGTGTGTGTGTGAGTATATATATATATATATATGTATATATATATATATATATATATATATATATATATATATATATATATATATATATATATATATATATATATATATATATATATATTTATTTATTTATTTATTTACATATATATATATATATATATATATATATATATATATATATAGGCTTTTATTTTTTTCCTCCTTGTTTTCAGGAGTTTGAGGGGCAGGGTATCGATAAGGGAAGGGTTGTTTTGTTTTGTTTTTGTTTTTGTTTTTCTTTCTCTTTTCTTTAGAAGACCTTCCTGTTTTGTTCTGTTATTATTATTACCATCATCATTATCTTCATCATCGTCATCATCATCTTCCTCATCATCAATCTTGTTTTCTTGTTTGTTTGTTTGTTTTTTTTTGTTTTATTTTGTTTTGATTTCGTGTTTGTGTTTGTGTGTGGTGTGTTATCCTTTAAGGCTGGTTGGTCTTGTTGCTGTTGGCGAAGATGTGGACGGTAATGAGACAATGATGCTGATGATAGGGGGCGATGGCAGTTTTGTAGTGTAAGTGCAGGGGTGGTAGTACAAGGCTAGTGGTGGAGGTGGAGGTGATGATGGTGGTGGAAGTGGTGGTGATAGTGTTCTAGTGCTGGTGTTAGTGTAATATTGTTGGTGACCACTTGTATGTATGTATGTATGTATGTATGTACGTATGTATGTATGAATGTGAGTGTTATAATAGGGCTAATACCACTTGACAGATAGATAGACAGATACGTAATAGTAGTAGTAGTAGTAGTAGTAGTAGTAGTAGTAGTGGTAGTCACAATGGTAAGGACGCCACCTGTCGGTGTGCTGTGCTTTGATCAGTGTATGTAGTCTATGTAAGTATGTTGTTGCCGTTGTTGTTTGTGTTTGTGTTTATGTTTATGTCTATGTGTGTGTTTGTGTGGTTCTATGAGACATATATGCCTGTGTCTGGCTCCTGGCGGCGTGCGTATTGTGTATGGCATGTGTAAAAGTGGGGTGGGTATATGTGCACCTCCGAGTCTCACTATGTATATATGTATGTGTGTGTGTGTGTGCGTTTGTCTGTGTACATGCATGCATCCGAATATTTGTGTGTGAGTGTGAGTGTGTTGGTAGGGCAGCGACGTGCTCTGCCTTTGCACAAATTTTGACTCCCTTCACTCCCAATTTTGGATATATATATATATATATATATATATATATAGCGAGAGAGAGAGAGAGAGAGAGAGAGAGAGAGAGAGAGAGAGAAAGGGTGTGTATATATAAATGTGTGTGTATGTATGTCAGTATTATTGAGCGAGTGTATACAGAACTATATCTGTTTATACAAGCTTGTTGGTTTGTTGTATTGTTGTATATACAATTATGTATGTATGTATGTATAATATAATATAATATAATACAATATAATATAATATAATATAATAAATATATATATAAAACAGAAAGTAAAAGGCAGGACTATCACAGTACGTCTTCGCAACGTCGAGATTCACGTTCGATTCTCAATGTGCATGTATTTTCCTTCTGCTATACTTCCTCACGTTTTTCTCTCAGTAATTATAACCGAAACGATTCGTTCAAGGTTCGAATTCAGAAAAGATATATTGCGTTTCTTTTTTTCTTGTTCATTTGATTTCGTTTATTATATTTTTGTTTCGTATTTTCTTCCTTCTTTCCTTGTTTTATCGTTAATGCCTGTGGTTGTTGCTGATGTAATCTTTTTTTTTTGTCGCTGTTGATGCTGTGTGTGTGAGCATGTATACGCAGAAAACGCATGTGTGAATATGTATGTATGTATATGTGTGTGAACGTGTGTTTGTGTATGTGTGTCTGTGTTAGTATATGCGCATGAGGATTTATTATTGTTATTCTTAATATTTCAAGCACTTCACTGTTTTGAGTGCTTACTTACACACACACATACACACACAGTCACTCACACACTAACACGCCTACACACACGCTCTCAAACACTCACACACTCACTCAAGCACGCACACTCACTCAACCACACTCACTCACACTTAAACACACACTCACACGCACGCACACACACACTCACTCACACACACTCAACACCCACACCCACACCCCCACACGCACTCACTCAAACGCACTTTGTCTTTCTCACCTTTTTGTTTTTTTTTTTCCGTCTCTCTATCTCCCTCTGTCCCTATTTCTATGTGTTTTTCATCTTCTTTTTCTTCGGGTAAGGATCAGCATTGAAGTAAAACCTGGGTAACAGGCAGGTGAGCAGGTTGTTTTTAGACGATGGGCATGCGCCGAAAAATCCGTTCAGGTGTGTCACACAAACAGCATCAACGACGAAACCAGAATGTATGTATAAAGTCTGTGGGTAGATATTAATGCTAGTGTGCATGTAAGTGTGTGTGTGTGTGTGTGTGTGTGTGTGTGTGGTAGATATGAATGTGCGTTTCGAGGGGTTGAAGAACTATTTAAATAGATGTGTGTGTGTGTGTATGTGTGTGTATATATATATATATATATATATATATATATATATATATATATATATATATATATTTATATATATATAGTTATGAAATATCACAGAAGTATGAACAGGAGTGATGTGAATTGAATGGTGTTGTTATTTAAACCTTAATAGTCCGCCGAATACATACGCATGCTCTCATACACACAAACATGTATGTTATGCGTTCCACAATGTAAAAAGTCTTGTTATACGATTGCGATAAGCGGTTTTGTGTGTATGTATGTGTGTGTAAGATATAAAAGGATGTGCTACTTATCAATTTGGGTGTTGAACTGTTTGTATATCCACGGCTTTTTTTGTTTGTTTTCTCTTTTGTTTTTTTTTTTGTCGTAAATAATTCGTTTTTGTTTTTTTTTTTTGGGGGGGGGTAGTAAATAATACCATGTAAAACCGAGTTCAGTACGTGTGGGTAAGGAAACGAATTGAAAAGCGGAGAAGCAACTAAAACAGAGACAACGTGAAGGAGGAAACGGAGAGTACAGGATACTACAGAAGAGAAGCGGAAAGAGAGATAACGAAAAGAGAGTGAGTGAAGTGAAAGGAAGAGAGAGAACAGTGAGTGATAGAAATGATGTGATAGACAGACAGATATATATATATATATAGAGAGAGAGAGAGGGGTAGTGAGTTCAAAGTATGCACAACGTTAAACAACTGCCTTCAATAAGCGTTTATGGATGCATGCATGGTATTGCATGGATGTATATCTCCGCGCCTATATGAATATAGATCTGTATGCATGCACGTATACATAAGTGTGTGCGTGTGTCTGTGAATGTCTGTATGTGGGAGTGTGTGTTTGTAGATGAGGAACGATAAACGGACAACGAGTACCGTTCGCCGCCTTTCTGTGACAAAACTGCTACTGAGAGCGGTGTTACTGGTGATACTGATGATTGTGGTGATGATGATGAAGGGTAGGAGGAGAAGAAGGAGGAGGAGGAGGAGGAACAAATGACCATGAGCTTAAGTTATTTTTTAAAATCCTTTCTTCTGTATTTGATGCTTTGTGTGCGTGAGGCGAACACAAAGAAAAAAAAGAAGGGCGTGTATATATATATATATATATATATATATATATAGTGAGAAAAAGGGAGGGAGAGAGAGATACAGTTAGTCAAGACAAATGTCTGGAGTTATTCCTTTATTTCCAATGTTCTATCTGTCTGCCCAGTCCGGGAGTCCATGTGTGTCCGTGTGTGCACTTATATATGTATCTATATAATCTGTGTGTTTGTGTGAATGTGCTTATATGTATATTTGTTAGTCCGTGCGTGTGTGCTTCTATGTTTGTGTCATGTGTCCGTGAAACTCTGTGTGTGTGTGTGTGTGTGTGTGTGTGTGTGTGTGTGTGTGTGTGTGTGTGTGTGTGTGTGTGTGTGTGTATGTGTGTGTGTGTGCAATATATGGTAGATAGGATAAAATGTCGTATAGCAGGCAATGCAGCAGTTATTAGATGACGATCGTCTTACGGATGATCTAAATAGAAGGAAGCAAACCTATATGGACATTTCTTTTTTATAACGTGTGGATTAACTAGTTTTATGTCTTTTTCTTTCGTTTCTTTTTTAATTTTTGTTTCTTTATTTTTCTTTGTTATGCTTTGCAATATATATACACAACATATACAACATAGATTTTTCAGACACTGATGGCTCGATACGTCTCATAACCCGCACAAATTTAATTTACAGTAACGTAGAAGTGCGTGAGTTTCATCTAATAATTGCAGTCAATCTAATATTTGTTTTAATTAGAGTGTGTTGACCCAAAGTGACCACCACTGGTTCGAAAAAAGATTATCTGGAAAGGCCTTGGAACAAAAGGTTCCGGCAAATTGGTGCTGTGTGTGTGCGTGAATAGAGACAGGGATAGACAGATCTGTCACACAGCACTTACACAAAATTCATATATATGTATATATATATATATATATATATATATATATATATATATATATATATATATATATATATATATATATATATATATATATACACGAGTCGAGTGTGAGATGGGGACTGAGAAATAAACTATGGGAAGTGTTTTGTTGTTCGTATTCTTTTGCTTTGTTGTTTTTTTCTTTCCTTGTCGCACTTTCTCTTTGTTTCTAGAAGTTACTGAAGTCGGCGAAGATGCCCTAACAAGACTGCTACTCGAATCTATTTATCTAGGCAGCTTGCTATCGCTCCGTTTGTCCGTTAGTCTGTCTGTCTGTCTATCTGTCTGTCTGTCTGTCTGTCTGTCTGTCTGTATGTATGTATGTTTGAATGAATGAATGAACTGAGAATGCAAGAGAGGAACGAGAGTGACTCACATGCATACACGCACTCATACACCGAAGAAGAGAAAGAAAAAAGAAATCAGTATACCGGATCGAATCAACAGGCGACTGACTTAAAAAAAATAATCCGTGAAAATATTTCGAACACAGGAACGAGAAATACAAATATATATATATATATGTGTGTGTGTGTGTATATAGGTAAATGTATGTGCGTGTTTGTGTATATATGTGTCTGTGGTGGTGCTGTGTCTACTGTATTGCTTAATATATAATATTGGTGTGCATATTCTCTGTATGTATATAATATATAATTGTATAAAATTTAAGTCTGTAAAAGACTAGTAATTGTGTCTATGCGTGGAGGTGTGTTGCAGAGGGATCATATAGTGTTGTTTAACTGTGATGGTAGCGGTGGTGTTGAATGTCTGTGTCATTTTAAGTCGGTGTGTTTCTATAGTATTATATATGTTTATATATATATACGTAATGTTGTGTTGTGGGGTTTATGTTGTGTAATTGTGCGGCTGTGTGGCTCAATGGCTGTAGCGTTGTTATGTGTTTCGACCGAAACTGTGAAATACCTGAGCGATGTGCTTGCGCTACTGCGGCAAAACACGATCAAAAGCTATGACGGTGACTGACACGCGCATGAGTAGTATGTGTGTGTGTGTGTGTGTGTGGTGTGTGTATGCGCGCGCGAACGTGTGGGTGTGTGTGTGTGCGTGCGTGCGCTCTGCTATTGCTGTTGTTGTAGATGTTGTAGTTGCTGTTAGTGATACCGCTGCTGCTGCTGCTGCTGCTAGTACAACGACCACTGTTTCTGCTGCTACTACAGCTCTGCTCTGCTGCTACTACAGCTACTGCTGCTGTTGCTGCAGCTGCAACAATTACCACCACTGCCACTGCCACGACTACTGCTGCTACTATTGTTGCAGCTACTACTGCTGCTGCTGCTAATTCTACTGCTACTAATACTGCTGTTGCTACTGCTACTGCTACTACTAATAATTATAATTTCAAATTTTGGCACAAGGCCAGCAATTTCGTGGGAAGGATGAGTCGATTAAATCTACTCCAGTGTTCAACTGGTACTTATTTTATCGACCCCCGAAAGGATGAAAGGCAAAAATCGACCTCGGCGGAGTTTGAACTCAGAACGTAAGACAGACGAATAATAATAATAATAATAATAATAATAATAATAATAATAATAATCCTTTTTACTTAAGGCCCAAGGCCTGAAATTTTGTGGGGGGACAGGGATAGCTGATTACATCGACATCAGTGCTTGACTGGTACTTCGTCATCGACCCCGAAAGGATGAAAGGTAAAGTCGACCTCGGCTGAATTTGAACTCAGAACGTAAAGACGGACGAAATACCACTAAGCATTTCGTCCGGCATGTTAACGATTCTGCCCTCTACCACTGGCTGTAATTGTTTATATCTTCATGTGAAGTGCGAGCTGACCAATGCTAAGATGCGTTCCAAACATGACCAACCGTTCTGTTTCTTTTGTCCAGTGAACCTTAAGATCACATTATTCATCACGTCCTTTTTCTAAGACGGGTAGAATGTGATTTTGAGGGAGATTTAACTGCTACTTTTAGCAAATCGTGCAACTACGTTGTGGTTCGCTGGCGCGAGGTGTTAGTGGTAGCGGTAGTAGTAGACGTGGTGGTATTTGTCTAAGCTATTGTTCATGGTGTTATTGTAGCTGCTACTGTTGTAGTAATAACCAATACTACAGCTACACTAAACACCACTACCACTACAATTATTACTACTATTCCATAATCATTGCAATTTTACTACTACTACTACTACTACTACTACTACTACTGCTGCTGCCGCTGCTGCTGCTACGATTACTATTGCTAGTACTTTAACTGCTACAACCCCCACAACTACAGCTGTTGCTTTTTTAACTCGTCTTCTACTACGACTGCAGCTGTTCCTGCTGCTGTTGCTGCTACTATTACTACTTCTACTACAACTACTATTACTGCCGCTGCTGTCACAACAGCTCAATACACTGACTAGAAGTAGCAGCCAAAATTGTCTTCAAATAACACCCTAGCCTATCAAAAATATGGAAAAGCGTAGGACGTGATCCTATATTTACCATGCATGAAATGAAAAGGCCAACATAAGGCGGAATGGTCTCGGCTGAAATATCCTTGATCAAGGATAAATTGGAGCCAGTTTCTCTTTTCTCCACTACTACTACTACTACTACTACTACTACTACTACTACTACTACAACAGCTGCTACTGCTGTTGTTGCTGCTGCAATAGTCATTCGTTTTCTGGGCACCCGGTCCCATATTCGAGTGGAGTGAGTTGTGTAGTCGACCAAAATCAATCCTGTCGGAATTCGAAACCGGAGCGTAGAGGGTCTTGACTTGATACCGGAAGGTACTTTGTTCTGCGATCAATGCATTCTCACATCTATTGCGTTCTTTGTTTGATAATGGTGACAGCAAGCGGTTATGGACGTGCAGTTAAGAGGCTCGCTTTACAAACATGTGCTTATGGATTCAGTCCCACTGCGCACCACCTTGGGCAAGTGTCCCCCACTATGGCACCGGGCTGACCAATGTAAGTGAATTTGGTTTACAGTAACCGTGTGAAAGCCTGGTGTGTGTGTGTGTGTGTGTGTGTGTGTGTGTGTGTGTGTGTGTGTGTGTGTGTAAATATTAACTTGTTTCAGTCATTTGACTGCGGCCATGCCGGAGAACTGCTTTGAAGGGCTTTTAGTCGACCAAATCGACACAAGGACTTATTTTGGAGATCTACTACTTATTCTATCGGTCACTTTTGTCGAACCGCTAAGTTACGTAAACACCACCACCAGTCAAGTGGTGGCGGGGGACAGACACAGACAGAGAAACACATAGATACACAATCACACACACACACACACATATACGACGGGCTTCTTTCAGTTTCCGGTAGCCAAATCCACTCACAAGGTTTTGGTTGTCCCGAGGCCCCGAGGCTATAGTAGAAAACACTTGATCAAGGTGTCACGCAGTGGGACTGAACCTGGAACTATGTAGTTGAGAAACAAGCTTCTTAACACAACATCTATGTAGTAGATATATAAAACGGGCAAATTAACTCATTTCTTCGTTGACTGAATAAATAATGAACAGCCTTAATCGATTTTCGATTCTCATTAGATTCTGATCAGAGGTGTCTGCATCAGTTTGTCTGATATCAGAGAAACAAGCAGAAAATCGGTTTAAATGCTCAGTAAATCCAGTAGTTTTGTGTGTGTGTGTGTGTGTGTGTGTGTGTGTGTGTGTGTGTGTTATTCTGCCCCAACCACTTAACATTTACAGCCGGTGTTAGTTTGTTTAAATCCCCGTAGAATAAGTACCGGACTTAAAAGTGAGTACTTGGGTTGATTTGTGCAAATAATACGGTGCCATTGAAATAAGTAACAGATGAAAGACGATCATAATAATGATTGCAAATTTTGGTATAAGGTCAGCAATTTTAGAGGAGAAGATAAATCGATTACATCAGTGGCAGGGGTCAACTAGTATTCATTTTATCACCCCCGGAAAGATGAAAGGTAAAGTCGACCTCCCTAAGCATTTCGCCTGGGGTGCTAATGTTTTTGCCAGCTCGTCGCCTTAAAAATAATTATGATACTAGAAAGGATAGTTTCTAACTAGTCACAAAGTCATAAATTTAAAAAACAAGGCTAAATTGTTTAATTCGAACAGAAGATTCGTGACTGGTACGTTATTTTATTTATTGCGGAAGGAAAAAAGTCAAGAGTGACCTCAGCGAGATTTGAATTCACAATGTAAAACATCAAACAAAATGCTACAAGATATTTTACTCGAACAATCTAATAATTCTGCCAATACGTTACTCTTAGGACTATTTAATTTTCTTTATTTGCCACTAAGGGCGTCGGATGAAATGAACTTTACAAAAGCGGTTTCCATATATTGTTGCGATTTATATAACATCAGGCGAGGAAGAAAAACGGAAAGAAAACAAAGGGAGGGAGTGAGATAATAAATTTACATAGCATCCAAATGAATAATACTTTCCTCCTGAAACAGGATTTTGTTTCATCTAAGATCATTCTGACCATCAAGAGCCAGACGTACAGGCACATGCTTAGAATAGTTCATTCAGTCTAACCATGTTCGCCATAGTCAGCCAACTCTTTAATCAAATTCGCATTTCTCTCTCTAATCACCCGACAAGAGAGAAAAAAATTTCCCTACACTGTTCGATTAATAAAAGGCAGCGTGTTTATCTTCATTCTACACTCGTACCTTCGCTGGATCAGTCCTTGGTTCTGCACTAGCACATGCAGAAGACACATCACTATGCGCACACCTTGGGTAGTCTTTTCTGATGCCACTTACGTACCTGTACAGTTTATCTCGAACTAGTAGAAGCTATTGATAGCACTGTCAGTCTAAGGATTTTAAGGAGATATCGATATTAATCCTCAAACAGAATGACCTTTGGAACGAATTACCAGTTCATCTTTGTCAGTCAAAGGCCGTCGTCTCTCTTCCTCATCACTAGTTCCTATTTTTATGTATAGCGTTAACAGCAGATGTAATGCTTCATCAATGAAATATGTTCATTCTACTAGAAGCAGACGATCAGACATTTAAATGTAGTCAAATGAGAAACAAGACCGGGCACGACAATCAGACGGAAAATTCTGTCAGAGATAGCTTTCTTTCGACATACATCTGGGTAAGGCTAACCACTCTGCTCGTACCAGTTCTTGTCTACATGGAAGTCTGACCTGAACCAGATCCCGAAACCAGTCTCACCAGTTCATCTATCCAGCGAGCCACTGCGTTGTTCACTGGCATGGACTTGCCTCTCCAGGTGTTGGGTTGTGCATCTTTCAACTTAACCGAATTTATCTTTGCTCCTTTCGTCATCTCGTATTTTTCCAGAATGCTGCCGACCACGTGGTATCCGGTACCATTACATGAACGTAGTCTACACATGTCAACAATCGAAAGAGATGCTCCACACACATTCTAATTTCTGTGGCAATGGCTCAAGAGCCAACTTGTACAAAAAAGATAAGAGAAGGCATCACTGTCGGACCGCACGTGCGATATAAAATGGCTTCGCAAGGTGGTTTTTCGCCCTGACCATTGAATAGATACTGCTGAGCCCAACTGTGTTTCAGCTTCTGAAAACAGTTTTGAAACCGATTGCTTCAGAAAGACTACCAAATAGCGATCGTTGAACCGATCAAAAGCTTCCGACAGATCCAAATCGGTTAGGGCCTTAAAAACGAATGCGGTGGGTCAGTTTTAATTATTGTGTAAAAAGGAAAAGTGAATATATACAAATAGTATAAACATATAATAAACAAGCCATGCTGGCTTATTTATTATATAGCAACAGCATACAGAAGAATTTCAAATGACAGACATTTAGTCAAAGTGATAATACAGTGTTACCACATGTTGAACTAAGAGTATTCAGAAAATGTGCGACCTTGCCTTGTGTAATGTCATGGAGATAACGACGGACACTGTTTCGTAAACTGGGCTCCAGAACAGATAGGCAGAAAAGGATGTGGGATGCTCTGTCTCGTCTCTACTCTTTTATGTGGATGGAAGAAACTAATTTTTTTTGTTTTGCTTTTTACTACATACACTTTTAAAAGGTCTGTATGATTTAACCCAGTTATTTGAGGAAAGTATTTTTTTCCAGACGTCGGAGGTCGTTCTTGTAACTTTTGTTTTATTGATAAATAGAAAGCCCCACCCCAATACTTCTAGCTAAACAAACAAAGGTAATTTATTTTCTCCTCGTTGCCTAATAATGAGAAAGCATAGCGTGTCGTTTGGTTACATAACTTTGTCATAATGCTGAACACGAATAATGGATTCTTGCTTGTGTTTATATTATGATTATCGAAAATAAAGTCAATACTTTTTTTATGTAATTATATCAATATTTTCCCCCATTCTGATCTTGTGACAAAAACCAAAACTTTATTCATATATTTTGTGGCAACTGTTTGCTTTTTCAGTCTTCTTTTAATGTTGGGGGCGTATCTATTCTGTTATTGTAAAAGGCACTAATATATTCAACAAATGTTCAAAGAAATATAAAATTAAAATAAAAACCAACCTTCTCGTTTATTGTTGGTTAAAATTAAAACTCCAAGCTTGCTCATAGTATCCTGCTTAATATATTCTAATTGAAGAGAAAAGTTTCATCTTCTCAGTTAACGTTAAAAAATACAAATTCTTCGCGAAATGAAGAATCGCTAAGAAAGACATCATGACAGGTCCGCCGTGAATAATAATGAAGATAATATTTTATTCTATTTCAGGCACAATGTCACAAATTTCACCAAGACATATAGCCGAACATGTCGTCTCTAGTATTGGAACACTACTTTATTATTTTTATTATGAATTCTTTTTTTTTTTAATGCCTACTGTATATATCTACTGGAAGCCACTTGATGCCTGTGGTGAATAATGGATATGATGATCTTCATACATTTGATGAGGGTATGATGCTGAGAAGTGTTCTAACTGGATAAAATGAGTACACCTGAGTGCTCCGTTCTATTAAGTATTAAATTTATTATGATAGTGCTTTTCATACAATGTATGCAGTGTCTATTAGGTTATTTTTTTTAATTTTTAGTATTTCTTTGAAGTATGGTTTTCCTGGAATCATGTCATTGAATTTTTCGGCTCCTTTCTTTATTACCTCTGGTGCCTCTATGAAAACAGACATCGTAGTCGTTTTCATTTGCCGCGTTTTGAGAATCTCCATATTAAGATCTTTGCATTTCTATATTTTCTTCGACTGCGGCATTGTTGCCCGTCAGGACTCCTATCAATTAGGAGACAATCCATATGCTTTTTTTAGCTGTTATATCTAGGTGATCTGATGGTTCTATAGGTATGAATTGTAAACTCCCAGTGAATGCTGATGCAGCCAATGTCAGTAACTGATTGAGGAAAAGTGGAGGCGCGGCTTCGTGGTTAGGGTGTTGGACTCATCATCGTAAGATCGTGATTTCGATTCCTGGACCGGGCGACGCATTGTGTTCTTAAGCAAAACACTTCATTTCAAGTTGCTCCAGTCCACTCAGCTGGCAGACATGAGTAATCCTTCGATGGAACGGCGTCCCGTCCAAATGGGGAATTTATACGCCATGGAAACCGCGAAACTGGCCCTTATGAGTCGGCATAACTCGAGAAGATAACCTTACCTTGCAAAGATGTTCATACCAGTTCTTAAATATTTCTTACCCATAATGCTTGTAGATTTGCCAATGAATATATTGCCCTATTTGGTCGAGGCTTCTTTTATACTCATTAGCAGCGACTAAAGAACATGCAGAGACGAAATATTCATACTCGCTTGTTTGTACCAGAGTACCACAGATCGTACATGTTGAGTCTGTTCTATTCCCAATTTTATTCGCTTGGTATATGTGGTTTGGTAAATTTTGGTTTCGAGGTGGCAATAAACGCTTCAGGTTCTACCTGTAATCTAGCGCTTTGCAGCCATCGTTGGGTGAGAAATTTGTGAATATCAGTTTCGTTGGTATATGCTAGGTACTGGCCATGTAAGGGTTTATCATACTAGCTTTGTTGTGCTCATTTGGGTTGATGAGGTTTTTCTGGTCTTCATATCCATATTTTCTAAACTGAGTTCGTTTCTAAGCTTTTTAACCTCTTTTGCACCAGAGTACTTGGATTTTTTCATTGGTTTTAATCAAGGTCATCATCTAGCCTATTGTAATATTAAGGTATGCTTCAAGACCGATGGTAGTTGATTTAAAGGACATTTCAAGAGAAATTAGACCTACTACTACCACTGCTACCGCTGCTGCTGGTTCTGCTGTTGCAACTATTCCACTTCTCCTCCTCCTCAACTACTACTACTACTACTACTACTACTACTACTACTACTACTACTACTACTACTTTCACTTTCCATCTCAAGGCTCTCGATTTTACTTGCGCCAGTTAACTCAGTAAGATGGACAGCACTCTGTTGTCAACGATCTCACAGGGTCTCTTTCCACGATACTTAACACCCAAGTGTCATTCTCAAAATCCTCGCTGTCCGCAACAGAGCAGTCTCTTGAGCATGTTCTATCATCATGTCAATTCCAATGTGTCTGATGTATCTCTCAAACCTTGTTATTTGTTGTTGTTGTTATTATTATTATTTTATGTTTGACTTTTGTTTTGCATTTGTACAAGTTGGATCCAAGTCTCACCCAGAGACCTCAAGAGACAACAAGTTAGAAGTTCATGTAGGTGTTATGCCTAGGGTACCATATATTTGGATTTGTACAGTTTTGTTCAAGTGAATGTTTAAGAAACCATAAGAAAATTATGTGTTTGCTTTAAAATTTGAGATCACATAGACAGTATTTTACGTAGGATATGGGCAGTTCCCATGAGCACTATCTTTTGAACTTCAGCCATTTTGGGGTTTTCTGGAATCTGATCTAGGTAGTAATCAGCCCGTTTCGCTGTCATTCCCAGGGCACCTATGACAATAGGTATTGTTTTCGTCTTCAGATTCCACATTTTGCTAATTTCTATTTCAAGATCTTTATATTTGCTCAGTTTTTGGTAGGTCTTGGCAGATACGTTTATATCGATTGGGACAGTCATATCAATGAGGAGGCATGATTTTTGTCTGAAGTCTTTCAGTATGATGTCTGGCCTATTTGCGTCTATCTTTCTGTTAGTTTGAATGGTGAAGTTCCAGAGGAGTGCAATGTGATCATTTTCAAGTACTGGGGGTGGTTTGTGTTCCCACCAGTTTTTATCATGGGGCAAGTCCAGGTTTTTGCATATTACCCAGTGAATATATTGTGCAGCTCTATCATGCCTGTTGAGATACTCTGTAGGCGCAAGCAGACTGCACATGGAGACAACATGATCGATGGTCTCATTTTGTTGTTGGCATATACGACATAATGGGGAGCTGCCGTTCTTTAATATGTTGGCCTGGTAGTTCTTTGTAGGTAGGCATTGATCTTGGGCTGCTATGATAAACCCCTCTGTTTCTGATTTCAAGCCAGAGACCATTAACCATTGGTGGGTAAGGGCTTTGTCAATATCTGCATTATTCGCTCGCTTTGGGTATTTGCCATTGAGAGGTTTTCCATGCCATTTTTCAGTCATAATAGCTAAGGCAGCAATTTTAGCACGGGTTTTCAAGCGCTTAGCTTTTTCTGCAGGTGTTTCTAGTTCGTCTAATTCTTGAATTTGTTGCAATTGGAATTCACTTAGATATTCCTTTGCCTGTTTTGTTACTGAGTAAGATGCTTTCTTGCTTTCATATTTTAAGACAAGTTTTAGCATCCAGTCCTCAGAGTTTTTCAGATAGGTGTCTAGGCCAATTGTGGCTACCTTCATTGATAATGCCAGCTGTAAAAGTCCTCGGCCTCCTTCTTTTCTTGGCAGATAAAGACGTTCTATATCTGCCTTAGGGTGGTGCATTCTATGCATTGTCAACAGTTTTCGTATTTTTCTGTCAACATTACATATTTCAGTAATTGACCAGTTAACGATGTTGAAACTGTAAGTCACGACTGGTATGGCTAGAGCATTGATCGCTTCGATCCTGTTTCTCGCGTTCAGCTCTGTCTTCAGTATTGCTCTCACCCTGCGATAACATTCTCTTCTGATCCTTTCCCTCATCACTGAGTGCTTGATATTGTCCCCTTCAATTACCCCTAGGTATCTGTAGCTCTCCGCTGGTTCTAACTCTTTTATGACATTTTGCTGGTCAAGGTTCACATTAGATGTATTTGTCATTTTTCCTTTGATAAAGGTAGCTTTTGCACATTTATCAAGGCCAAATTGCATCCTGATGTCATCACTGAATTGTTTAACAATCGCTAGTAGGCCTTTGAGTTGTTGGTCATTTTTTGCAAAGAGCTTTAAATCATCCATGTAAATGAGATGATTTATATTTTTATCAGATATTTTATAACCATACTGTGCATCATTGAGCAATTTTTTTATTTTTATTATTATTCTTCTTCTTATTATTATTATCATCATTATTATTATTATTATCATCATTATTATTATTATTATCATCATTATTATTATTATCATCATTATTATTATTATCATCATCATTATTATTATCATCATCATTATTATCATCATCATTATCATCATCATCATTATCATCATCATCATTATCATCATCATCATTATCATCATCATCATTATCATCATCATCATCATCATCATCATCATCATTATTATTATTATTATTATTATTATTATTATTATTATTATTATTATTATTATTATTATTATTATTAAGGTGGTGAGCTGGCAGTATCACTAGCGCGCTGGGCGAAATGCTTAGCGGTATTTCGCCAAGCGCTACGTTCTCAGTTCAAATTCTGCCTAGGTCGACCTTGCCTTTTTATCCTTTCGGGGTCGATAAATTAATTACCCGTTGCGTACTGGAGTTTATCCGGTGGATTCGTCCCCTTCCCCAAAAGTTCAGGCCTTGTGCCTATAGTAGAAAGGATTATTATTATTATTATTATTATTATTATCATCATCATCAAGGTGGTGAGCTGGCAGAATCGTTAACACGCCAGGCGAAATTCTTAGTGGTATTTCGCCCGTCGCTACGTTCTGAGTTCAAATTCCGCTGCGGTCCATTTTACCTTTCATCCTTTTGGGTTTCGGGATAGATAAATTAAGTACCAGTTGAGTAATGGGGTCGACGTAATCGACTATCCCTCTCTCCTAAATTTCAGGCCTTGTGCCTATAATAGAAAAGACTATAATCATCATTATTGTTGTTGTTGTTGTTATTATTATTATTATTATTATTTTTATTATTATTATTATTATTATTATTATTATTAAGAAGGCAACGGGCTGGTAGAATCGTTAGCATTCTGA
Organism: Octopus bimaculoides; assembly: GCF_046866305.1. NCBI lineage: Eukaryota > Metazoa > Mollusca > Cephalopoda > Octopoda > Octopodidae > Octopus > Octopus bimaculoides. The sequence goes on along the minus strand of NC_142935.1, from coordinate 43,599,453 downwards.
GAAAAAAATGCTTAGCGGCATTTCGTCTGTCTTTACGTTCTGAGTTCAAGTTCCACTGAGGTCGACTTTGCCTTTTATCTTTTCGGTGTAGATAAATTAAGTACCAGTGAAACAGTGGGGTCGATGTAGTCGACTGGTTCCTTCCCTGTACCTGGCCGGTGCTCACATTTTTACGTTTATGTATTTGTTTTGCAAGATGCCTGATGTGAAATCGTGGGTTTTAACAGATATTGTTATATTTGGGGATGGTCATATCTTTTCCCAATTAACCACACGCACTTATTGTGATTATTATTACATTTGACAGAAGGCAGCGAGCTGGCAGAAACGTTAGCTCGCCGGGTGAAATGCTTAGCGGTATTTCGTCTGTCTCTATGTTCTGAGTTCAAATTCCGCCGAGGTCGACTTTGCCTTTCATCCTTTCGGGGTCGATAAATTAAGTACCAATTGCGTACTGGGTCGATCTAATGGACTGCTCCCCTTTCCCCCAAATTTCGGGCCTTGTGCATAGAGCAGAAAAGAATTGTTAGCATTCCGGGCGAAATGCTTTGTGGCATTTCGTCCGTCTTTACGTTTTGAGTTCAAATTCCGCCGAGGTCGACTATGCCTTTCATCCTTTCTGAGTCGATCAATTAAGTACCAATGAAACACTGGGCTCGATGTAATTGACTCGACCTCTTCCCTCAAAATTGCAAGACTTGTGCCTATAACAGAAAAGCTAAGGGAGCATTTCCGCAGTGAGTACCAATGGTGAAAGTGGGTGAGAAATAGAAATAAAAGAACCACGATAAGTCCCAGTTATGAGCACCACGGATCACTAAACGAGGCGTGCATTGCAGTTTTGTTGTTTTACACGGATCTCTAGCAGTCTCGTCTGATGGATCTTTCGTACCTGTAAAGTTCGTGCTGAAGCAGCAGTGCTTGGTAGCACTGCTAGGCCAAAAGGTTCTGCAAGTTCTGCATTGTTTTGGGCTTGAAACTCCTACTTAACCAGTTCATTCTTGTCCACGCCCAGAGTTTACCTGAGAAGGTTATCACTGTCGTTCACCAGCAGTATTCTATGGATTATAAAAGTTATAAAATTTGCAATCGCTATGGTGGTGATGAAGGCGGCCAGTTGGCAGAATCGTTAGCACAACGGGCAAAATGCTTAGCGGCATTTCGTTCGTGTATACGTTCTGAGTTCAAATTCTCCTGGAGGTCGACTGAACCTTTCATCATTCAGGGCTAGATAAAATAAGTATCAGTTAAACACTGAGGTCGAGGTAATTGACTTACAACTCCCTTGAAATTAATGGCCTTGTGTCAAAATTTGAAATCGATATTATGATGTTTGTGGTGGTGGTGGTGGTGGTGGTGGTAGTGGTGGTGGTATAGGGGCATTGCGTGCTTGGAGAACGTATTCCACTTGCTTTCAGTTTAGAGCAGTTTGATCAGAATAACGATCAATAAAAATCTTCCGATAGAAAAAAATAAGCATGAGGAGGAGCTAATTAGCAAGTTAAAAAAGCAATCAGGGAAAGTAACGCAAGCGACATATGCTAGGAATTCTACAACGTAAAACATGAAGATATATTGTCAAGCGCTAGAGCTAGTGCTCAAAAACAGAAGGGGACAAAAGTCCAAGTCGCGAGGCGGAACGAGGAAACAAAATTACAATATGGTCTTGGATAGAAATAAGCTACGCGGTTTCCAGTCTTTATATTCCTTCTTTTACAGACCACTTTAGATGGTAATCTTGCTTCTTCATCGCCGAACGAGACTTCTGATTCTGAAATGTATATAGTAGTTGAGGGGAGCGGTGAGATTGTGTTAGAATGTGGGGGGAAAACTTGGAGATATTCTTTGAGAGAACGATCTGTAAGCGGATCTGTTGTTATTTTGCGTTGTTGCTCTTGTGGTTGTTGTTGCTCTTGTGGTCATTGTTGCTTCTGCTGTAGTAGTTGCTTCTGCTGTAGTAGTTGCTTCTGATTTTATTACAGATCCTGTTCTTGCTATAATTATTGTCTCTTTTGTTTTCTACTGCTACTGCAGCGTTTGAAAACAAAACTGAAACTAGCTGCTACGAAGGCAGCTTACCAAGAGAAATGGTCGATTCCATTGAACGCTTTTGACTGATCCCTTTTGATCAGAGCCTTATTAAAGCCAGGTGTGTCGCCTTCTCTCTGTACAACGAATTGCATGAGGTGAAGTTTGTTGTAGATACATCTCTTCAGAATGAGCTTTTCTGATGAATCTACCTGAGATAAGTATCAATCTCTTTGCTAGCTGCTTCGCCAAAATCTTATACTATATATTCAGCAAAGTTATAGGTCGGAAATTATCGATTATCCCTCTTTGTTTGCAACCTTCCTTGGTAGCGCTATTGCTTATTGTTTCACAGAAGTGAGAATTTTCACGTCTGTGAAGACGTCACCTTACAACTCTGGCACATACGTAAATCTCAAGGGGACACGGGAAAACAGTGAATTTTAATTCTTTATATTCCTCGTCGTCATTATCACTGTTATTCTGAGGATGAGTGAAGACTGGCTCTTTTTCTCTATTTTTTTCCAGTTGTGATTAGATTTGCTTTTGTGATTAGATTTGCGTTTTCTCCAGACGATGCAGTAGTGGTGATGCTGTTAATTAGGATAAGGAGACCGATTGCTGCTTATTGGCTTCAAAACTGAGCACGCAGTGACTTTATCCGCCATCTTTGGAACAGTGACTCGCGATGTTTTGTGGGACTGGGATTTGTTTTTTGTAATAAAAAGAAAACACATCATGCCCTTTCTTTCAATTTCAACTCTGACCGCGGCTGCTGGGTCGGTCATTCGGATACCTGATCAGCTTCCGGGACCTAGAACGACATCATCTTCTCTGTTAATTCCGAAGCTTCAAGTGGTGATGCTACTGGAACGGTAGTTCCGGACCCTGTTTTGTTGTTATAAAGTTTCCCTCCTCATAACTCATAGGGGTTGAAAGACCTCAAATAGCTCTTCCTATCACAGTTAATCTATATATCGGAGTACGAGTCAATGAAAGTGTCTTTTACGTATTATTTCTACCTGCTGTTTCTCACTTGGTTTCGGTTTGGAATATATTAAGGACCTAATTATATTGATATATTGGAATATCGGGATGTGATTATATAGGAGTGTAGTAATATTGCAATGTGGTTATGCTAGAATATTGGGATGTGGTTATACTTCAAAGTTCGCGATGGTAGGATTCGAACTCAGAACGAATACAGCCTCAACAAATATTGCAAAACATTTTTCCAACGCTCTAAAGATTCTATAAACCCATTACTCCTTTTCTAGGAACAATGTTGCCCCACATTATTATTATTATTATTATTATTATTATTATTATTATTATTATTATTGTTGTTGTTGTTGTTAATGCACTTTTCTCTATAGTTGGTTTCTAATGAATAGCATTAACTTAGTTTTGGGTGTCCCCAACATCTCAGGAAAGATAGATATTGCTTTTTGTTGGACTAACTGCTTTCGTAACACAAACACACACACACACACACATTTTTTATCACTCGATCTGCAAAAGGTCGCGACCAAATCTCCATTAAATCACCTTAAAAGACAGAAAACAAAATAATTGTCACATTGTTTGAAAACTAGACTGGAATGGTCCTGGCTGCAGCACCTTTGATAAAAAATTTACTTGAGAGATCAGCGGTGGGGCGGTTAAACAACGATCCCGATAGAAAGAAAAGCAAAGTTGAACTCAGCGGTATTTGAACTGAGAAAATATAGAACACGTCGGAGACTACAGAACTAATGTACTGCTGCTCATTACACATCAAATCAGTAGAGTAAGGTGTATTAATAGAACTACTGATAAATAACTTACAGAGTACAGCAAACATGATGACGATGAAATAGTATATAAATAGTAAAGAAACAAAAAAGGCTAAAATATGACATAAAATATACAGATAAATAAATGGACAGATAAATGAATAATAAGATAGATAAATAGGATTGCTGTCCCTTGTGGATCATCATTAATTTATCTGCTTATTTTTAGTTTATAAATTTTATTTCCATTATCATCATCTCCATTCGTTCTACTTCTCGATATATCTTCTTTTTATTATTATTATTAATTTATTTATTTTATGCTATCGTTTAATTCGTTTTAACATTTTATTGTTTCCCATCATCGCTATCAACATTTCACAATCCCTTAATATTTCATTAATTCATTTATTCGTTTATTATTATTATTATTATTAGTGTACTTTTCTCTATTCTCTATAGTTGGCTTAAAATGAATAGCATTAACTTAGTTTTGGGTGTCTCTAACATCTCAAGAAAGAAAGATGTTGCTTTTTGTTGGACTATGGATAAAATTTTTGCTTCATTTCTGAGATACAACTCACTCGGACATTCTTCAGGTAATATAGCACCAGTCGCAGTTTGCTCGAAAAATTGCGACATATAAACTGAGATTAATAAAATCATGACAATGCAGTCTGAAATAAATTCAATATAAACGAGAACAAAGGGGACATTTTAAACTTTGCTATCTTTAATACTTTTAGCGAATATGCCCCTAGAAATAAAGAGAGGAATACCGAAGAAATATATTATCCTGTCAGGCTCTGAGGCTTGTAAAATATTTAAGTTTGTCATTGTTGAAGAAGTAGTGTTGTATTTTGTATTACGTTTTCAGTCTTCTTAGTAAATTAATGTACTGGATTAAAAACCGTGAATGTGCGAAGAATAGACAAGGTGAAATCGTGTTTTGTGTTGCGTTGTGATTGGTGGATGTGATCAAATTAACCAGTGCGTTTCATTCCGCTCCTGTATAGTAGCTTGTTGATGGTAGGTTTTAATTTGATGAAAAATGCCTCTTTGATCTGCAAACTTCTAGAATTTCGATCTGCGGCTCTGATAGTAACAATACTATTCCTGCTCTGGCATTTATCTATGCGTTTCATGGCCTATGCGGCACGTGTGTAAATGTGTTTTTGATACGGATATACAGGTAACTAGTAGTGCTATCGATGTAGCATATGTCGTATTTAGTACCCTTACATAATAGATTACCACGCTGTAACGTAAACAATGCAATATTTCATCACACCAAAGTGGACAACAGTATACTAGATTGCCCAACAATATACTATGCTACAATAAGACACCCTACAATATAATATATCATAGTACTCCTATAGTATATCACACAAACGCAAGCACATATCGTAGGCTCTGTAGACTGGATCTCACAAGTAAATCTGAGGTACCTTTAAGTGCGGTTCAAGAAAGTGAAATATATGTTGTTCACGATGATGCGTAAGAGTTGATAGCTGTCTGAGAGGATGAGACAGAAATAGAGCAGGATAAAATAGATGACCGTTTCAAATTTTGGCACAAGGCCAGTAATTTTGTAAAGGGAGAGGAGTAGTCGATTACATCGAGCCCAATGTTCAACTGGCACTTATTTTATTGACCCTAAATGGTGAAAGACAAAGTAAACCTAGGCGGAATTTGAAGTAACGGAACGTAATGAGTCGGAAGAAATGCCGCTAAGTATCTTGTCTGATGCGCTAACGAGATAATCTTTTCTACTCTAGGTTCCAGGCTCAAAATTTTGGGGGAGGGGCCAGTCGATTGGATCGACCCCAGTACGCAACCGGTACTTAATCTATGAATCTCGAAATGATGAAAGGCAAAGTCAACCTCGGCGGAACTTGAACTCAGAGTGTAAACACAGATGAAATACCGCTAAGCATTTCGCCCAGCCTGCTAACGTTTCTTATTTCTTTATTGCCCACAAGGAGCTAAACACAGAGGGGACAAACAAGGACAGACAAAGGGATTAAGCCGATTACATCGACCCCAGTGCGTAACTGGTACTTAATTTATCGACTCGGAAAGGATGAAAGGCAAAGTCGACCTCGGCGGAATTTGAACTTAAAACGTAACGGCAGACGAAATACCGCTAAGCATTTCGCCCGGTGTGCTAACGTTTGTCAGCTTGCTGCCTTGCGCTAGCGAGATAATGCAGCCAGCAAGCCGGCAAGTCAGCCAGTTGGTTGACGACTGGAAGAATAAGTATGGAGTGAAGAGAGATAAATTCAAGGATAAAGACAAATCTGATGTAGCTTAGTGTAATAAATTTAAGCTTGTGGAGTTTTTAAATGATTGTCGTCAAGTTGTTGGAGGTGTTTGGAAAAGGTTTGAGTATATGCTTGAGAATCCCAGTAAGGAACCAGAAAATTTTGCATCTCACTGTAGGCAAAAGACTATAGGTGCAGGCGTGGCAGTGTTGAACCTTGCTTCCTAACCATGTGGTCTTGGGTTCAGCCTCACTGCGTGGCACTTTGGACAAGTGTCCTCTACTCTAGCATCGGGAAAAAGAAAGCCTTGTCAGTGGATTTGGTAGACAGAAACTGAAAGAAACCCGCCTTGTGTAGGTATGAGTGTGTGTATGCTTCTGTGTGTGTGTGTTTGTGTGTATGTTTGTGTTTGTGTGTAGTTGTTTTTGACTTGTGTTTATCCACCACCACCGTTTGACTACTGGTGTTGGCTTGCTTACGTCCCCATATCCAAGCGGTTCTGCAAAAGAATTCCTGTGCACGTGAAAAAGACATGAAGATCACGGTTGGAATACCTTTGACAATACGTTTATTCGATCAAGGCTGTCTGGAGCTATTCACCAACATCTGCCTCATTACACAGCAATATACTACAATAAAATAATGGTCACACTTAACTTCAATCTACCACATTCCACAACATATAACACTATGCTATAAAACACGCACAAACATAGAATGCAGTGTAATTTGTTGTTGATGTCCGTATAACTGAAACAAATGGGATTCAATTCCAAACAGAATATGAAGGATATTACTTGTTTGCTCTTTCATATACAGTAATCGGTTCTAGTTCATATACACCAATATGTATATGCTAAGGGATAAAGAACGGGTAATAAATTCATATCATGAAAGGTCAG
>NC_142935.1:43574981-43587481 GCF_046866305.1 Octopus bimaculoides | reverse complement strand
AGTCTACCACCAGCGACAATCAAGTGCAACTGCAGTATCGCGACAAAACATCACCCCTGCACCATAAACACACTAACGTCCCCACTGTTGTTACATGAAGGAGCCCCTACGTGGTTCCTCGACATTCTAGACGTAGCAGTGAAATTACCCTCAACTCAGACTCTGCTATGTTAAATCGAAAAGATTTTAGGTAATGTAATCTTGTGTTTCTTAGACATGAAGTAAAAATGGAACCGTCACGAGTCGAGTGTCTGAGATGATGCCTCTGCTCTGTGAAGGCTGATCCGGGCTAAGAATGCAGCAACATGATTACAAAACAGCATTTTACTACCACACTAAGATCACCACCACCACAACCACCACCACAATCCCCGCCACCACAACAACCATCACCACCACCACAACCACCACAACAACCACAACCATCACAACCACCACCACCACTACCACAACCATCACCACCTCCACAAGAATCCCACCACCACCAGAATCCCACCACCATCACGACCAACACTACCACAACCATCACCACCACCACCAGGATCCCACCACCACCAGAATCTCACCACCACCAGAATCCCACCACTACCACTACCAACACTACCACAACCATTGCAACCACCACCACCAGGATCCCACCACCAAGATCCCACTACCAGGATGTCACCACCACCAGAATCCCACCACCACCACGACCAACACTACCACAACCATCACCACCACCACCAGGATCCCACCACCACCAGAATCTCACCACCACCAGAATCCCACCACCACCACGACCAACACTACCACAACCATCACCACCACCACCACCAGGATCCCACCACCACCAGAATCTCACCACCACCAGAATCCCACCACTACCACTACCAACACTACCACAACCATTGCCACCACCACCACCAGGATCCCACCACCAAGATCCCACTACCAGGATCCCACCACCAAGATCCCACTACCAGGATCCCACCACCACCAAAATCCCACCACCACCACGACCAACACTACCACAACCATCACCACCACCACCACAACCACCACAACCACCACAACCATCACAACCACCACCACTACAACAACCACCACCACCACCACAACCACCACAACCATCACAACCACCACCACCATCGTCACCACCACCACCACCATCGCCTCAAACAACACAGTCACCACCACTACTATCACTACCAACACCATCACAACCACGACTATCACCGACGCTACCCTCATCACCACTATCACCATCACAACCACTACTATCACCGACACTGCCCTCTTCACCATCACAGCTATCACCGTCACCATCGATACCATCACTGCCATCTCTATCCCTACCACTTCCATACTACCAACACTGTCATCACCACCATTATCCCCATCAAAACCACGACGACTACCACCACCATCGCTACAAGCGCTATCATCACCATCACCATCACCACCATCGCTAACACTACCATCACCGCTACTTACATATACCGCCACAGTCATCACCACCGTAACCACACAGACCAATAGCAGCACCTCCACATCCAAAACAGCATATTAGTACACGTAGTAAATTAGCATACGAACAGTAACAGTAGTAGCCATGTTAGTAACAGCAACAGCAGCAGCAGCAGCGGCAGCAGCAGTACCTAAAATAAAATTTGACAACTACGACCGAGACATCACCGATAACAATTACTTCTTTACCCGACAGACATAACTATAACATCAACAACAGTAACGATATCAGTGACATACACTACAGCAAAATCACCATTAACATCAATAAAATTAGCAACACTAGTAAGAGCAGCAACAACATTGACGTCTGTAACAGTCGCAACAACAGGAATAACACCAGCAACAACATTATTATGTCAGCGATAGCAACAGCAACGACAGTAACATGAAAGCCAGGAGTAATAGCAGCCACAGCAGCAGCAATGGTAACACTAGCAATCGTAGTAACAACAGCTGTTGATATTAGCAACAGGAGCAATAACAAAAACGCCAGTAACACCAGTAATCTTCGCAACAAACGCAATATTAGCAACAGCAGTAATGTTCGCATCAGTGGTAATACTAGTAGCAATAGCAACAAAAATAGCAACAACAACAGCATCAGTAAGTGCAGTAATATTAGCATCAGTAGTAACATCAAAAAGTCAGCAAAAGCAATATTATTAGCAACAACAATACTAACTCAGCAACAGTAGTAATGATAGCGACAAGAGCAACAATAGTAACACCAAAAATATCAGAAAGTGCAAAAGCAGAAACTATTGCAGTAACGTTATTAACAATTGCAGCAGTAATGCTAGCAACAACAGTAGTGTTTGCAACATCATTAGTGTTAGCAACAGCTGTTATATTATCAGCGGCAGTAATGTTCGCAGTAGTAGTAATACTCACAACAACAGTAAGAGCGGTAATATTAGCTTTAGCAGCAACAGTAATAATATTAGTAATAGTGTTAATAGCCACAACCAAAAAACCGCTAGCAATAGCAACGGCACAAACACCAAAACCAAAAGTAATTCAGTAACAGCAGTATCAACAGCAAATATATTAACGTAACAGGAGAAACAGTAATGCAAGCAACAGTAGTAATATTAGCAACAACAGCGGCAATAACAATAATGATTGCAACAGCAATAGTTGTAGTAGTAACAGCAACAACTGTGACACCTAATATGGCAGTAAAAGCAAAAGCAACAGTAACGCCAGCAGCAGCAGAAAAATCCTCAATAGCACTAACGCTAGAAATAACAGTGATATTAGCAACAACAGCAAAAGCAGCAACAAAATGACCAATAAAATTAGCAATATTGGTTTCAAATTTTTGGTACAAGACCAGCAATTTTAGAGAAGGAGAAAGTAGAATACATCGACCCCAGTTTTCAACTGTTATTTATTCTATCGATTCTGAAATGATAAAAGGCATAGATGACCTCGGTTGAATTTGAACTCAGAACGTAAAGACGGATGCAATGCTGCTAAGCGTGCTAACGTTTCTGCCAGCTTGCCGCCTTGGCAACTGCAGTAATATTGACAACAGCAATAATAAGCAAAAGTAGTAATGCATGCAGCAGTAGTAATATTAGCATTGATAGCAACAATAGCAACAACTGTATAAACAGTAATGCCAGCTGCAGCAGTAGTGTTAGCAACGGCAATGACGTTGGAAACAGCAGTAATGCATGCTGCAGTAGTAATATTAGCATCAGCAGCAACAATAGCAACAGCAGCAAAAGAAAAAAAACTGGTAACGTCAGCAACAGTAGTAATACTAGCAATAGCAGGAACATTAGCAACAACAATAATTTTAGCAACAGTGATAATATTAGCAACAGCAGTAATGCTTGTAGCAGTAGTTATGCTAGCATCAGCAAAAACAATAGCGACAACAGTAAAACTAATGACGACCACAACAGCAGTAATATTTGTTTCAAATTTTAGTACAAGGCCAGCAATTTCAGAGGAGGGGTTAAGTCGACTACATCGACCCAGCACTCCACTTGTACTAATTTTATCGACCCTGAAAACATGATAGGCAAAGTCGACCTCAGTGGAATTTGAAATCAGATCGCGAAGACGGGCGAAATACTGCAAAGCATTTTACCCGGCGTGCTAACGATTCTGCCAGCTCGCCGCCTTAGCAACAGCAGTAATGCTGGCAGGAACTGTAATGTTAGCGTCACCAGCAACAATAGCAACATCGATAAAAACAGTATCGCTAGCAAAAGCAACAACAGCAACAACAATAACGCCAGCAACAGTTGTAATATTAGCCACAGCAGCAATGCTTAACACAGGAGTAACGTCAGCAAAAGCAGCACATCAGCAACACCAGCAAGAACAGTAGTATTAATGACAGCAGCACCACGAGTGAACAACCGCAACAGAACAAGCAACAGTAATATGTTATGTCTGCAATAACATTAAATCACAGTCTCTGCAGCGGTAATGACAACATCAAGTGGCTGCTGCAGCAGCAGCAGCAGCAACAGCAACAGCAGCACTAACTGCACACAATACACTAGATGCGACAGCAGCAATAGGAGATCGACTTATCGACCTGCTAGAAATAGCCGCTAAATCACCTTCAGGTCACAAACTACCGATGACAGATTCGATAACGTGGTTGTAGGAACTCTATGAAAAACTGAATATCGGGTTGGTTATGTTTGGAATGTTTCTGGTCAGCGGCCCCGCCTCCCCCGCGGAATAGGAATGAACTGGAGTGAAACGGCATTGATAACAATAATTGTGAGATGCTCGGCAATAACACACTAACGCAACACCAGTAACAATACATCACCATCACCACCACCACCAACACCACCACAACAGCAACAACAATAGTAGCAACGTTGGAAGCAAACCACAACAACAATAGCATCAAGAAGAACAACACCAGCAGTACAACATAACTACAGCAGCAGTATTCCATAACAACAATGAAAGCTGCGTATCACAACAACGGTAGCAACAACAACAACATCAACTGCAACACAACAACAGCTTACCGCACGGCAAGACATGAGTAACGTACCACAAAAGCAACAGAAATGTGCCGCAAGATATCACAATTCTAGCTCGTCACTTGCACCACAACATACTATTACACAAGAACAGTGTACTACAATTGTGACAGATCGTAACACAACAATAGCGACAAATCGTCACAGACACAACATACGACAACAAAGCAACACATCGCAACACAGCAATGCCAACATATCGTCACAGACACAACATACGACAACAACAGCAGCAAAGCGATGCAACGCAAAATTAGCAACACATCAGCACAGCAACAGCGTCACACAATATAAGAGCACGTTACACCATAACAGCAAGACAACGACAAACACACCACAACAAATTCCTCGCTTTGTTGGGTAAAAATAGCAGGCAATCTCACTTAAATCACATCTTGGTAGGTTAAAAAAACAAACGGAAAAAATAATTGTCTAATGTAATTCTAGAAACAGTCCCTAGAATCAAGATGGATAGGGCACGATTGGAAAGTTATTAGTAATATATACGCTTGTTAAGGGCTTACCTAGGGCTGAAGAGTAACAACAACCAAAACAATTATAATTATATTGAAAACTAAGTAAGCCGTACGCGGTCAGCCAATCTGCTAGAAATAACAGCCAATTCTTATACAAATCACACCCTACAGCTTCACACATGCTAACAACAATAAAAGTCATGGTTTGAATGTCATTGATCATATATTTGTCTCCTAGATCAGAGTACATGTAATTAAATGACAACAGTAACAATAACAACTACATAGTTGTTTCTAACATAGGCACAAAACCTGAAATTTAAAGGAGAAGATTTTTCGAGTATAACGATTCCAGTGCTAGACTGGTACTTTATTTTATCGAACTTTGACAACGTTGACTTTAACAGGACTTGAACTCATAACGTATAGAGCCGGGACAAATACCACAAGGCATTTTCTCCATCGCCTTAATAAAGATTATATATCATATGTCCGTTACTTTTACCATTTGGCTTTATAGACCAGATCCATTCCAATACTGCATCATCGGTATTGACCAAACATTCCAGCATGCAGATGTTTTTGAGAGTAAGCTATCTTGCTTATTAGTTTTAGATTTTAAACACCACTGAAGGTGTCTGTTTTCTACTAACTGATTAATTAATCTCAGTTGCATGAAGTTTTTCAAGTTCTTATATTATATGAGAGCCTGTTAATCCATCACCCTCTGAATAACTATGGATGAAGACTAGATTATGTCTGTTGATTTCACCCATTGTCTTTTAAGACCTAATCCACACAAATATGTATTGTCTTTGTTGTCCAAACTTTTCCGTCCACTAACTTTATTTAATGAACTGTCACTTTTAGCATCTCCTTAGAATAAGAATTTTTTCCCACTATTTTCTTTGATAATCTCATTTGATCGAAATCTCTGAACTCATGGTACAATATATGTATCTGTACGAGAAAGAACGCTGTTCTCATTTATTTTTCCGACAGCCACAAAGTTGCTATTCATAATTAGCGACAGCACCTTCCACTTTTTTTCTGAATATAATAATAATTCTTAATATTACCAACTGAGTTGAATATAAATGTGGTTCTTCAGAGACGTCTAACTGAACCGTCAACACGTTCAGTACATCTATCATTTGATTTAAAAACCAAATCTAATCCAATTTGCATTGTTTATATTGTCTAAACATCATAGCGTTCTTGCTGTTTTTTTAGTTTATAAACAACTCAACTGGGAGTTTTCGTCTGCTAATTGTTTGGATATTAGCAGTCGATCGAAGATTTTCGACTCAGTGTATTAGATATGTGTAGCACTATCATAATTTGTATTTATTATCTTTCTCTGAAGTATTTCATTTCAGCCATATTGTTGCTGTGACAGTATGACTGAAATTTATTGTTTTCTTTGAATTTGTTTTTTCAATGGTGTAATGCAGCACTGCTACTTTTGCAGCTGCTGTTATTCCTGGTAATTGTTTTGGTAATGGAATTTATGTTTACTCCTAGGTAAGCCTTAATCGAACAGACCTATGATCAGCTTATCCAACCACGTAAAAAACCCTAAATCAAACCAATGGATCTTTTCTCAGACAGTGGGTTATAATTTTCCAGAAAGATTTGGCAGCTATTTCTAGCAGAGCAAGATACGTAGCAAAAGTTTACTTATTGACTCGAATTGTGATGGTGTTAATATATGATGAAGCTAGGTCCAGAGGTTTACATTTCTCAACCAGTGAGAAATAACAGTCCAAACTTCCTCAAATCATGCTCTAAAAAAAGACAGACGTACACATAAGTATGTATATGCCTGTATGCATGTATGTATGTATGTATATATGAATGGGTGGGCATGGGTGCGTGTTTTTTTTTTGGGGGGGGTGCAAATACTACTTCTTGGAAACAGCGATAAACTTTGATTAGTGACCGAATGAGCTATTGCTTTCGAAAGGGTAAGCTTCCCGTTGTCTGTAATCCGAAGCACATATGCGCGCACACATATATGTATGTATGTATGTATGTATGTATGTATGTATGTATGTATGTATGTATGCATGTATGTATGTATGTATCTAGCTAGCTGTTGCTCTACCGTCCTGGTTTCACGCGTCCTCACAGTAGATGTAGTACACCAATCAGACAAAAACGCAGCACACGAAAGCTGGATTGAAAACTTTTAAAATGACGTGAACAATTCAAAGAAAATAAATGAGGAATCTATTGATAATCTGTACAGCTCTTGATGAATTTTCCTGCTACTTTGAAACCAATGAAACTATAATGTCACTGTCTTCACTAAAATGCTAAGTGCAGGTTCAATTTCTGTTGCAACATATGATTATATTGGGGAAACACTTTCTGTAAACCTAACTCATCTAAATATAACCTTTAATGATCTCACGAAGGATTTCAACACCGTATGTATGTGATAGTGTGGAGGCGCGTGGCTGAGTGGTCAGGGTGTCAGCATCATGATCGTAAGATTGTGGTTTCGATTCCTGGACCAGGTGACGCTTTGTGTTCTTGAGAAAAACACTTCATTTCACGTTGCTCCAGTTCACTCTGCTGGCAAAAATGAGTAACGCTGCGATGGACTGGCGTCCCGTCCAACTGGGGAACACGTACGCCATTGAAACCGGGAAACCGGGCCCATGAGCCTGGCTAGGCTTTAAAAAGGGCGCATTTATTTTATTATTTTTTATGTATGTGATAGTAGTTTGTTGAGCATCTTTGCTTGATATAGTTTACCGAATATGTTCGTGCATATTGTGCACTATTTTCATGATGATGTGCTGGCTTGTGTTAGGAACAATCGAAACATATCTGTACCATTTTATGTCACCAATGGTGTGATCTTCGCAAATTGCAAGCAAAATCCAAATTCAGTCACCTAAATAAATTGGAACTGCAGGCGACTGTAGCTTGTTTGAAACAGATGAGTCTATCATGTATGCCTACATCTGTCAATTCTCAACGACCTGTAACAATTTTGGTTTCACTATCAGAACTGCAAAGACAGAAGTTCTGTATTAACATGTCCCAGGTATGGAGTACCACTGGGAGTAAATGTAAATGGAACTGAACTGAAAATGTGGAGAATTTTTAATATCTCAGAAGTACGTTGACTTCAGATATCTGCATCGATGCGAAAGTTTCATTACGTACTGGTAAGGAGCGTGTAGGTTTTTGAAAACTATGGCATAAGGCGTGATACCGGCCAGGTGTTCACTTTGATGCAAAAATTAAAGTTTACAAGGCTGTCATCCTCCCAATTCTCCTCTATGATGCGGAAACATGAAGTGGCACATCAGTTCCATGCAAAATCAGCTTAATCATTTGTATATGGCTTTCCTTAAGGAAGAGTCTGCGCATACAGTGGCAGGATAAAATTCCTATTATAGATATTCTCAGGCTTGTAATTAGTTCCAGTCTGTTTCTTACTCACAAGAGAATCTAACTGCTTTGGAGTGAACATGTGGGAATGCCTGACTGTAGACTACCAAAGACAATGTTATATTCTGAGTTTGCAAATGAAGAACGCAGTATTGGTGCACCACGTAGAAAATTCAAAAGTGCACAAAAAAACAACCTTGAAATATTGCAAGATCAATCCAAATTCAGAGAATGTTATTGTTTAAGGTAGGTCTGCATGTAAGGAAGCATCAGGTTTTCAAAGGCTTTCGCAACTTTTCGAAACTCAGAATTGTAGAGGCAAGAAAGGGAAGCATATTGACACCCTAACAACCCCAGTTTAAGTGAACAACAGTATGAGGTCTGTGATAAATACCTATCCACCTGAATATGCCTTCTTGATCCCAGGAGGAGACATAAATTAGTAATACTCTTTTATGCTTCCTTTTTATGTCCTCCTCCTTCTCCTCATCATCATCATCATCGTATACACTTAGTCATTTTAACTTTTTCTTCAGTTGTCAGGCCATCATCAGATAAAAATGACAGAAGGTCTCTCAGAAATGTTTGTATGTACGCATGTGCATGTGTGTGTTTATACGTATGTATGTATGTATGTATGTATGTACGTGCATGTATGTATGCGTGTAATAAATAAATAAAATATATAATTGTGAAATCGAACTTATAAACTTCCTAGCCAGGATCTAAGTTCAGATAAGACCAGAGTAGAAATGGATCTAGTTAAGGACTTAAAAGAGGCGTTAAGGTTGGGCTCTGCATCCCAAATCAAAAGTATGCCAGACTTGGTCAGGCACCTACTGGCCAGTGTCTATGCCCACTGGCAGCAGAATAGGAGAATTCCCAAGGCTGCGAGTCGGGTGTTGGTAACGTTGATCAGAAAGGACTCGAACAGGGGGAACATTATTAGTAACTTTAGGCACATTACTCTGTTAAGCACAATTAAAGATTTTGGCCAGTTAAATATTTTGGTTAGCAAAAATGGCGGCGCAGGTCGTGGGTAGCCTTGTTGGGGAGGCACAAATATTCAGAATTTTACGTATGCCGTAAAGAAGGTTTGCCAACAGCCCGACGTAGTATTTCGAAAGCTTCGGTAGCAGAACTGCCGAGATTCGTATACAGTTTCATGCAGGCATGTTGCTCAAATTTGTCAGCTATCCTTAAAGTCACACAGCTGTTCTAGTATGTTATAGAACCTGGTATAACAAGTGAACACCATTAAATATCATGAAGTATACACTGACTCAATAAGAGGGCTACTTCCGTTGAAAGTAAAATCATTGCATCTGTTCTTTAAAAACTTTCTAATAACCCTTCATATATTTTACGTGCATGTTTTTAGAAATCCTATAATTTTAGCCTCGTTGTTAGTTATAAATAAAATGATTACATTAATGGTTTTATGCCTCCGTGGTTAGCAAAAGGGATTGATCTGATTAGCTTCAAGTTTTATTAAACTTTCAGCAGAGATCGATTATCTATCCCTTTTAACAAGAAATTAATGGCTTGAAGCAATTTACGATATACGGACTCGAACTACATTAATCTTCTAACTTACTTTAATGAATTAGCTTCCGACTTGCATAAGAGAGTAGGCGTTTGCAAGTTGAATAAATTAATATCAATTCATTGTTACTAATAATAACTAAATTATTATCATTATTGATAATAATAAATTAAAAGCGAATGTACTATTAATATATAGTTAATATGTGTATGTGTGTGTGTGCAGAAAATAAGCACTGACGATGACAACAATTATGAGGCACTGAAAATCAGATCAAAGCAAAATGAACATAAACAGAAGCCTCTCATCAGCCGATGTACATCTGAGGGTTATAGTCGTTTCGGCACCGGAGATAGTATTACTATCTCCGGTGCGCCCTGTAATTTCAAGAGAAATACTACTTCAGAGTGAGCTCTAAGGACAAACAAATCTTTGAGTAGTATTTATATATCCCGATATGGACCACCAAAACACGAAGCTTATACGAACATTAACAGATAAACGCAGCCCATGTAAGTAGAGAGTAAAGGGGCAGAACAACAAATATTAAAATCTTCGTTTGAGCAGAATGAAAACAGGCTGATATTCAAGAGTCTTTCAACTGAAATCCGAGATCGATACAAAGGACGATTCTGCAACATACAACTAAGTCCTAGAAAACTGAAAACATACATACATATATATATATATATATATATATATATATATATATATATATATATATATATATATATATATATGTATGTATGTATATGTATGTATATGTATGTATGCATGTATGTATATATGTATATATATATATGTATGTATGTATATATACATATTATGTATATATGTATGTATGTATATGTATTATGTATGTATGTATTCATGTGTGTGAGAGTGTTTGTGCATGTATGAGTGTATGTATATCAAAACACGCTCTTTGTTATTCTCTTTTTTATCTGCAAGGAAGACAAGAGTTCTCTGTTGAAACTATCGCGCTAAAGGCAGTAAATATTTCATCTCTAATTTGTCACCTTGAAATGAAGGTGGGGGAGACGTTGAATGCCTTCAGAAAATAAAACAATGTGAGAAAATGTGTTAGTAATGGCGGCAATCAGAAATAGTTTATCTCTCGTCTTCTCGACTTGCTTTTCCCTGTCACTAATTGACAGCTGTCATGGTTTTTCTTTTTACCCATTTTCATTTTTTGTCTTTTACAATCTCCTCATACAGGTAAAGCGGCTTGGTTTTCTGCATGTGTGCGCTGTGCATACATGTGTGTTGTCTATCCGTTTTGATTTCTCCCCCCCCCCCTTCTCTCTCTGTATTTCTGCATCTTTCCTGTTGATATGAATATACACACGCACACATACTGCGTGTGTTTCTATCCATTATATATATATATATATATATATATATATATATATATATATATATATATGTATATATATGTGTGTGTGTGTGTGTGTGTGTGTGTGTGTATGTGTGTGTGTGTGTGTGTGTGCGTGTATGCATTTGTGTGTATGCTTATGTATGTGATTGTGATAGCGTGTGAGTGCGTGCGAGCGTGCGTATGCGAGCGCATCCGTGAGGGCGCGCGCGCGTTTTGTCTGTGTGTGTCTGTGTATGTGGAGACGTTTATATGGAGGAGCAGTTAAAGAAGCTCACTTGACAATCAAATCTGGCTTTCCATCCCTATGTATGCCATCCTCAACGAATGTCTTCTTCTAGAGACAAGTGTTGACGCAAGATTTGAGACTAAAAGAAAAAATGGACACAGAAAAGCGGCATGAAAGGTCACCAGATCGTTTCCACCTATTATTCAAGGGCCATCATTGTCATATGCTGCATCACTCCGATTCATTAAGAATATAAGGGACTATGACATACTTATTTACGTACGCTACAATTCAAGTATAGCCAATCTTTTCCGAAAATCGGGAACGCCTGACATACGGCTCATCATTAGAGGCCTGCACTCTTAAAATTATTAAAGGTAATTTTTCGTTAAAGGTGCTATTCGGAAAGTATTGCGGGCCGCAGTTTGTTTATAGGTGCTATAATTCAATAAACTAATACTTTAGCCCATCACACATCCCGAATATGGAAAGTCGAAAGTTGATTAGAGCGCGCACACACGAACAAACATGTACATGCACACAGAAACACACGCAAAGACGAAGGTATACACATACATGCACACACACAAATACAATACAAACGTGCAGATGGAGAGCACGCGCAAACTGCTGGAGTTCATTCAAACTACACCATGGTGACCAAGTACACTGTCCCATGCCTGATAATCAGTACAAACACGCGCGTTAAAGTCGCCCTTGAGGATAAGCTTATCCTTATGGTGACAACTGGAGATGACATTACGGAGTTGGCTGTAAAATTTATCCTTTTCCTGCTCAGTGCTGGCCATGGTTGGGGCATAGCAACTGACAAGCGTAACGCGAGTGTTGTAATCAAGTTCCAACATTAGTGTCATGATGCGATCAGAAATACCTTTGTTGTATTTCTTTAGTTCAAGGGCAACCGGTGCTG